>NC_081184.1:129506426-129627080 GCF_029867415.1 Vicia villosa | reverse complement strand
TAAACTTACAAACTTGAGTTACAACTTGTGTCAAATATGGTCTAGTGCATACTATAGCATACATTAAACAACCAACAACACTGGCATAAACAACCTCTGACATATACTCAATTTCGGGATCTTTATTTGGACATTGATCCAATGAGTGTTTAAAGTGATTCGCCAATAGAGTATTCACAACCTTTGAATTACTCATGTCAAACTTATTTAGCACCTTTTCAATGTAGTTTTTCGTATAGAGTTATAAGTTTCTAGCAATTATACCCCTATGAATTTCAATGCCAAGAATCTTCTTAGCAGAATATAAGTCTTTCATGCCAAACGCTTTTTCCAACATGATTTTTAATTTATTTACGTCATATAGATTATTAGCATCAATCAACATATCATCAACATACAGTAACAACAAAATAAAAGATCCATCATCAAAGATCCTAACATAAATAAAAAGTCATACTTACACCTTTTGTAGCCATCTGAAACATGTGTGAATCAAAGTGCATGTATAATTGCATTGAAGATTATTTAAATCCATACCAATACCTCTTTAATAGACAAACTAGTGTGCCGTGTCCAATATCATTGAACCTCTATATCTGCTCTATATAAATTTTCTCGTCTAAATTACTGTGAAGAAATAATATTTTCACATCCATCTGCTCTAAATGCAAATTCGGATTGATCTCACTAAATATATGCACATAAACTAGACACCCAAAAATTCTTAAATTGTTAATATCAATAGAATTACATCTATATGCATCCTCTACAACCTTCCCCTCCAATGAAACAGGTGGTGACCTATTGATAAGATTGCTCACCATGTTAACTGCCAACTGCCTCAACCAATTTTTTCTTATAATTTAGCATTTAATAAGAACCATATTCATTCTCTCTTCGACACAATTTTTTGTACGGTGTCTTACAAACTAAGAAATGAATTTGAATATCGTTTTCTTCACGAAAGCTCTTGAAATTTGAATTAGTGTACTTTGTCCCATTATTTGACCATAAATACTTGATTTTTCTGTCTATTTGATTCTTTACCTCTGCCTTTCAAAACTTGAATTTGATATAGACTTCAGATTTTTGCTTAAAAAATATATTCAACCCTTGTAAGAAAACCCATTTGTGAAAGTTACAAAATATGTTGAACTAACAATGGAAACCTCTTTTGTAGGCCGACACACAATAAAATACACAATCTAAAATACTCTTTGGACTGTGCAAATACACAATACTTGCACAAATCTATCTTGAAGTTAAGAACACCCTCGATAAATTTCTCTTATAAAGTTGCATCATCCCACCCTCATTGAGATTACTCTGTCGCATATGACAGTTTTTGTGCATCATTACCAGACTCAACTGATACAACATCACATACAATAGCGTTTCCCAACAATTTGTAAATATTACATGAAATCCTCCTTACTCTCTCATCACAATTAAGACACCCCTGATAACCTTCCTAATGTCCTTGTCCCATCAGACTTGTAGGAGAAATCATTTTCTTGAAGACTACCTAAAAAAATCAAGTTATTTCTCAATTCTAGAATATATCTGACATCGTTCAATGTTTGCATGCCATCATCATCCATAAAAATTTTAATTTGTCCTATTCTAGTTATAGTACACACTTTATCATCACCCAGATAAACAAATTCAAAAATGTCTGACCTGAATGTAGTGAACCATTTTTTGAAGCGATATCATGTGGTAAGAAACACACTTTTAAAATCATCAGTTTGAACCACATTTGTAAAACTAAATGAGCCTTACTTTCTTTTTGGACATCCTTCTTCCAATGTCCAATTTGTGTGCAATTTTAACACTCCATTGTTTTTCAATTCTTAAATTTAGACCTATTCTTTCAAAATTTACTTTACTGCCCATGATTTTGACTTGCCTTCACACACATAATTTCACATTAACTTTCTTCCTCTATTCTTTATCTCTTTTGAGAATGAGACAAAAGTGTAGCAATAATCACATCAAAACTGATAGTGTTTATCCCATAGATAAGAGTGAGAGTCACCAAGTGGTCATAAAAACTTTGTAACGTGCATAAGATAATTATCTTATCTTCATCATCAATCTTCACCCCAAGTCTCATCGGGTCAATGATTATGTTGTTAAAAACATTGTCACGTTATTACAAATCAGATCCTTCATGGATCTTAACAATGTATAGCCTCAGCTTGACGAACAATTTCTTCATCAACGTCTTTGACGTATACTTACTCTCCAATTTGTCTCAAACCTCCTTCGACGTCATTAGACTTAGAATATAAGTCATCAACTTTTTGAAGCACTTAGGTCAATCAATGAATTATTCTTCATCTCTTCCTAACCCATATCCTCCATGTCGACCAATTTCGTCTCGCAACGCCTTATGTAAAATTTGTTGAGCCGTCGTATCCTTAACTTTCCTTTGTCATAATTATAAATTTTACACAAGAGTTAATAGTCATCTGATATCAATCGCTAGAACATGAACAATGTAGGAGATAAAAAAGAAACAAGTAAAAAAAAAAAGACAACACACGATCGAATTTTGTTAATGCAGCTCAAAATATGGTATCTACCTTTGCCACTATAGAGCAACTATAGTTTCTTTGTATTTGAATTAAAATTCAAAATCCATATACTTTAAGGATCAAGATCATCTACGTCATTTCCTCGTGTTGGGGCTCAGAAAATTTCTCCGATCAAAGGGTCAGGATTTACACACCATACTGAAGATAACATTCTTGTGAGGTTGATGCCCAAAGTGAGAAGTAAAATGCCATCTAAAATCATACGTTTCAATTATGGTTTAAGCTAACAAATCACAAAAGTTAACAAATACTAAATGTAGTCTATCCTATCCATCATACCATACAGAACCATAAACAAAGGGAAGAAAGCTACCACCATGGTATGGTATAAGCTATTTGATGGAGCTCCGTTTCATTCAAGCATGCAGCCTAGTAAGCATGATATTGTACTAGAAAAAAATCACTTTAGAAATCGACAGTGCACAAACTGGCAAATATCTAAAACAATTCTCTAAGAGATAACCAAGAATAAACCATGCAACATTATTCAAGAGTAATACAAGTTGGTTTGATCCGAAGACTAACTGAAAATCAAGCAGATAGGGGTTTGAAGAAATGTACAAAAAGAAATCCCCACGCTTTAGACATCACATGTCTCATCAATATAGAAAATGACCCTCCTTACCCTCTATAAATTCTCATCTATAAAAGTAAGCCTCTTACAATGATTAGGTTAATCGAATCGATGGAGGATTACCTGCCGGGCACCTCTGTCTACGGGGCCTTCTGGTTGTCTTGCCCCAACCTGTTAGGCTTCTATCCTCCAATCCCAGTTCAACGTTGTTAAGCTGCTGAACCAGTGGGGTACAAGTTTCAATGGTTACCACTGGACGAGGGGGAGATGGCAGAACCTGTGACCTCCGCCTACCCCTGCCACACCCATTCCTAGAAGAACTTCTTCTGGTTAATCCTGAATGCCATGCATGACCTGTTGCTTTCATAAGCCCGCCAAATGTCTGAAGGTCTTCTGTTACTTCATGCCTTGATAAAGATGTTAGGCCTGGAAGGATGTCCCTTTGGAAATCCCTCCGCTGCCTCCCTCTCCTTGCTGGCCCCTTTCGTGCCCGAGTAGGCAACGAAGTTGTTCCAGCTTCTTCTACTAACAAGTTTTCTGGAACAAGAGGCTTGGGCATGTAGTCTTCTTCCTTGACCTCTTCCAGTTGCAATGTCATAGCCTCAAAGTAGTCCAATTCTTTGGAGGATGATTCCACTTTACCCTCACGATTTTTCCCCTTTGAATTATCTAACTTTCTCTGCACATCATCTACACATGAGAAAGCTACATCTGCAAACCAACTTAGTGGATCCACCAATGGTTTTTCTGATGGACTGCTCACGACATCATCCACTTGATTGCAGCAATGAGATGACATGGAAACTATTGCTTCGGCTGCAAGCCTCATAAATTCATCTTGTGGTTGTTCAACTGTGACTTGTGGGCCTAGTGGTGATACTGAAGGAGGTTCAAGTTGTTTTTCTTCAGAAATAGCGTCCTCCTCTGTCTCAGGAACAGCAGGGGCTTCAAGATCTATTACCCCCTTCATTCTTACATTAGCGGCTGGAATAGTGGTAAGAAATGCCTCATCCTCATTCATACTCATGTTCAGGTCAAATTGATTTCTAGAGTTGGCTTCCATTTTTGAAAGTCCTTCCTTACAAACAATGGTTTCAGTGACAGCTTGTTTGTCCATGTCAACCTCAAGAACGTCAGCATCACAAGGCAAGTTAATATCAAGTACCCGGTTTTTTCGATTATTTTCCACCAGTTCTATACCTGATGGACTAGGAACTGACACAGATGGAGAAGTGAGTGAAGGTGACTCCTTAGTAGAAATCAGAGGTACACCAAATATGGGAACACCGAGAATTTTCTTTTTACTACAGCTATCACTGGCTTCTATCCTACTCGGCTCAATATTTGAACACAAACCTGAAGTTACACCGTTTATAAATTTTTCACTAGACCCCTTTTCAGTTTCATCCTTGTTAGATGAAGAAGCAACTTGGAGAAAACTCAATTTTCCAGCAGTCACGCGCCTATCACTACCAGCATTTTGAATCTCATTTTTACATGCAGTCTTGGATCTAAGCCAAGGCAACACTGCAAGCTGCTCCCCATTCTTCGGTTCTCGATCTACGATTCCAAGACCCGACTGGGTTACTAAGTCATTGGATAAACCATTTGAAAGTCGCACATTCAAGTTAATATCTTTTCCAGATGACATTTCATTGCAAATTAAATTTGAACTTTTATTATAGTTCGGTGAACCACTGTTGAAATGTTCAGCAATCCTGGGGTTAAATCCATTTTGCACAGATGCTTCACGGTGAAAACCTGCATTCTGCTTCGTATTGATATTCAGAGGCCAACTATCTCCCAAAAGCCCATTACTTTGATGTGACTGAGAACCCCTACTCAAGGCACCAGATGAATTTAGAAATGGAGAAGGAGGCATCTGAACAGACATCAACTTCTGGTTTAGACTACTACTTGCCATTTGCCAAGATGACTGAGACCAAGACTTGGCAAAATCTGAGGAAGGAGCAAATGCATAGAGACCGGAACTGTATGGTGATACAACATTCTCTGGATGCTTATTCCTTTCATTGATGTCCAAACCACCGACTGTTTTTTCCCTCCATAAACCAGTCTTGCTTCTATTATTTAGATAATCAGATGTAGGTTCGGGACCTTTACCTAGTGCATCTTGTGTTGCTTGGGATGAAAAAAATGATTGCTCTTGTTTGAGGACTTGAGGAATGGGATTCGAACTGATTTTAGCTTGCCCTGTAATAATCATTAGAAACTATATTGTTAAGGCGCAATTTCTCAGATACCATATCAATCACAGTGATTGTTTATTGTAACACTTGCACATCCAAAAAGGAAATTTTGGCCTATAGGAAAATATAAAGATGACAAAATATCCTAAAATATTTGCAAAATTCAAGTTAGAGCAAAAAAATCTAACTCACTAATAATGAAAATATATAGTTTGTCTATTTGAAAGGAGACGAAGCACAATTAAGAGTATACCAATCTGTCCGCTCTCACACCGAAAAATCTAACATTTATTGTGCTTCCACTCTCTTTCCATAATTTTAAAGCAGCTAGATAATAAAAATCTAACCTGTCTCTTTTGATGAAATCCACAATTTTCCACTCCCATCATTTTTCAAATATCCATTACTTGAAGGAGTATGGTGCGAGTTGTGTAAATCTTCTGTAGAAAAACCAAAAAACCTTGACTTCTGTTTTGCAAATGGATCAGAGCATTCAGTTGCCCCTGGATAGGGATTATGGTTTAGAGGAGGAATACACGCAGCAGCATTTGTTTCTTCCACTTGAACCGGTTCATTTAAGTCGGCCAAACCATTTCTGCTTCTTAAAGACTGCTCAGATCTTGAAGTGTCTTCCTGGCTACCAGTTTTCCCACCATTGCCACAAAAAAGTCTCACATCCCTTCCTTTCCCATTTTTACAATTTATATCAGGAATTGTTGTGCCACTTGCATTTTCATCACTAAATTTCTCGCCTTCGTCGGTATCAATGTACTCATCAGCAGGGAGGTCAAGGTCAAACATTTTTCTCCTCACCTTTGAGGGTCTAGACCCCAGTATCTCAACATCTTTTGAACTACTCCCATTTGGTGATGGAAAGAGATTAGTTTGCTTATTGATTCCTTTGTTAGAACCAAAAGGAGAATGAATTCCCCCAATGCCTGAAATAGATGGTCTATCACAAGCAGAACTTCCTGCTATTGGAAAGCTAGGCCCTGGGGAAAACGATTGACCAACAGATCTATGGTTTCTGTGTAATTCTTTCATTTTTACTTCATCCATCAAATCTCTTTGTATTCTGTATAAACGATGAAGTTCAAACACCTGATGATAATACATAATTTAAATATATCAATAGTTTTACCAACTGATTAAAGTCAATATTGAACCGAACTAGTGTTGGTATCTCACTGTCAAGTACTTAAAAACCACTGCAGCGATTGAAAATTTCCATATTTTGAGTCAAAACATGATACATAATCATAGACTAAATATACTTAATCTTTAAGCACCCAAAACCTTTAATGTGCATAAGCCAAGAATGAAAAGAAACTAGAACTTCATACCTGATTCTTAAATATGGCCTCGTGTTCAAGCATCATCTGTTTCACAACATCCTTATCATATGCTGAACATACATCTGCTGCGGCACTTGGAAGATGGTTCTGATAATATTGCCCATTTGCCAGTGCTTTATCTCCATAAAATAGGGGCCAGCCACAACTGCTGGATTCCTCATTAAGATCTCTCATTGAGTAGTTTCCCGGAAGACTCTGAACTTTGGTTCCCATCCCTGATAATTGATCACAGATATATTTTAATAAGAAATTTCCGTCATAAATTAAGTAGTGATATATAGCTTCTCTTTCGACTCAATAATATCGCAATCCATGCAGTAACTTAATTTATTTCATACTCATTCCAAATACAGCATGCCATCAAATAACTCAATCCTTGAAAAGTAGTCATACAATTAAATGACCGTAACTAGATTTAATGATGTAAAGCCATATCCAAATAGTTACCCAAACCATGAAACGGTAACACATTAACAGTGCTAGCAATTGCAAAGATAGTTTCCTATCGAAAAATTTAGTTTTTTCCCCATAGTACATGAATTATTAAGGGAACTTAATAGAAAAAGGAAAATAAAAGGTGTGAATTAATCAGATTTCCACATCTTTTCAAATACATTTATCTAGAAGTATAATGAATGAAAGTAAATCTGAATATAAAATATTCATAACTCAAGTACAGTTGAGGTGTTTTGAAGTAAACTAGTAAATTAATTTTTCCATGAGCAGCTTAACATTATAGTAGTCCATTTCACTAAGAAAAAAGCTATATAAATAAGTATTGAACCCTTGAACAAGGAGACCTACTACTTTACATAATGAAATAAGCATTCTAAAAGCCTTGCACTATAATGCCATTAGAAACCTTAACATATGGGTCTTCTTCACTTTTTACAAGTCTTTGCACCTCACAGTTACAAATTATAACCAGTCTCTCCAGCTCTTAACCCCTTATTTAAAAGGGATGCAACAAGATTTGAACAGAAAAGGCTAATTCACCAGAGAATAAAAAGGTGAAAGTCTTTACTGAAATGCTGAGCTAAAAAGTGTATGTAAAAAAAAAACCAACATCCATGGAGAAGAAGATAGAGCACGCAGCAACACCGAGCTCTGAGATCCTTAAACTCAGAGACTCCTTATTGTAAAAGAACACATATGGACTGCTTATAGAAATTGTTAGCGCAACAATCAGGGGAGGGTCGAGTGAGGAGCATTCTTACTTTTGTAGGACTTTCCTTTTAGCAGCGCAACAATCGGGGAAGGGTCAATCGGGGGAGGATCAAGTGAGGAGCATTCTTACTTTTGTAGGACTTTCCTTTAAGGAGCGCAACAATCGGGGAGGGTCAATCGAGCGAGGAGCATTCGTACTTTTGTGGGACTTTCCATTTAGCAGCGCAACAATCGGGTTTTGTGGGACTTTCCATTTAGCAGCGCAACAATCGGGGAAGGGTCAATCGGGGGAGGATCGAGCGAGAAGCATTCTTACTTTTGTGGGACTTTCCTTTGAGGAGCGCAACAATCGGGGGAGAGTCAATCGGAAGAAGGTCGAGCGAGGAACATTCTTACTTTTGTGGGATTTTCCTTTGAGGAGCGCAACAATCGGGGGAGGGTCAATCGAGGGAGGGTCGAGCGAGGAGCATTCTTATTTTTGTGGGACTTTCTTTTGAGGAGCGCAACAATCGGGAGAGGGTCAATCGGGGGAGGGTCGAGCGAGGAGCACTCTTACTTACTGCCAATAAGAAGAGAGCAAATCCCTAAATTAACCAAACTATAGGGTTGCAGAAGGGTCAGCTATGTAACAAGCATTTGTGATAATAGGCCTTCAGGTCACAAAATACAAGCATTTATTAGTGTTCACCTACAAGTGCAATCTGACATGAATTATGTTTGCAAGAAGACAGACAGGTTTACTAAGCACGAAAACCCAACAGTTCACAAGGACCATTTAACAGGAAAAAACTACTAAAGATATGAAAAGCTTACACTAATGCAATGATCTCATGATACACCAATTAGGTGAAAATACTTCTAAACACCCAATATTGGAAAGAAGCAGGCTTGGCAATCACCATATTCTGAAGTTATTTATATTTCTTAAAAAAAGTACCAGGACTCAGTTCTGACTGCTGAACAAGCAGTACAAGTAAGCCAACAACTCTAATCATGAATCAAATCTTGTCACATTTTCAAATTCACCCAATAAAATAGTGTCAACTATGCAAGAAAATTACCCACTCGGATTTCGGCTTAGTTGTCAAACGTAATTTGATGGAGGACAAGGATTGGGAAAATACATTTGAATCCAACTTATCACGCCACAGGTTGAAACCACATTGCAATGTGACCACAGGTTTCAAATGCATCAAAAAAGATTCATTCTTCACCGATTAACCTCGGGCCAAGGAATTTCAAAATCGCAGTGAAATTGTTACACAAAAGCTCATCAGTGTAATGAAAAATCTACTAAAAAAGTGGAGCAGCTTCAAATTAGGCATCACAGTCTCTCCTTAGCTCCAAGTTTGAGTAAAAATGATCAAGAACAGAATAAAGTAACACAAAATCTTAATCTATTCACACTGAACCATTCAAGTCTTCCCTCAATTCAATTTCTCGACCTTTCTTTCATATATAACAGGATGATAACAGATTAAAAACACACCCACAAAAAAGAGAGAAAAACCTAAACGAATGACAAGTTAGAATAAAGCAGATCCTATTCAACAATCACCAAACCAACGGTTTATTCATCACACAGAAAGAACAATTCAAAACACCAAAATTCAACATCTGAACATTTCAGCTAATCAAACAAAGAGAGAGAAAAAAAACAATTCAAGTTCCGTTGAATAATCCTCCAACCAATTAACACCAAGAATTCAATTTTCACCACACTCAAAACAAAATTAATTCGAAAAAAAAAAAGTAAAAATAATCAAACAATTCAGAATGATAAAAATTTACCTCAAACCCGCATCCTTGTATGCTTTGCTATTCAGAATCCGCCATGGATTCTACCATTGAAAACAGAAGAAAAATTCAGTGTATTGACTCCAAAAAAAAAAGGTTTAGTTATTATTAAAAGAAAAAATTAAGAAACAACATTGAAGAAACTTAGATCGTGGATTTCGATCTATTAGTTCTTTCTCTTTTCTCTCTTTTAGACATATACAAGAAAGTGAAGAAAGAAAAATAAACTGAGGTTTAATTTTTTAGAGAGAGAAAGAAAAATAAAGTGAGGTTTGTTTAGAGAGAGAAAGAGAGAGAGAATTATAGTTGTAGAGAGAGATCCCAGATAAGAAATCTCCTCACAAAACAAACGACCTTCTAAGAACAGTGACATGAAATTTGTCAATATCCGGTCTCTTTATATTCTCTGCTTTTTCTTCACTTCTTTCTCTCTCTTTCTCTTCTTTTTTTTTTTTCTTCTGTTTTTTATATTTTATAAATAAATATTTATTTAAGACTTTCTGTTCTTGAGATATAAAAACAAATAGTTGTTTCTAGATTCTCTCAACTTTCCTTGATTTTTGGTTCAGATAAATATCAAATCAACATTTTCTATTTCTGCATATTATTATACCATGTAATCCTTCTTTATTGTATTATATTTATTATTTTATGAGTTAAATTTAATATTGTCGATAAATCACACAATCCCAACAAAATTAAAAGATAAATTTTAACGTCTTAATCAATAAATTTTAACGTTTTAAAATTACATATATTTTTTTAATAATTTAAAAAATTATGATTGATGATAGTTTTAAATAGGTCACAGTAACTAGTTTATGTAAATTAGATTCATTATTATGAAAGATATTGCTATCAAAACATTGAATTCGAGATTAATAGTTTGTATTTATCTAATCTAAGTAATAGATTTCAATTTAACTGATATATTGACTATTCATTAGATTTAAAATTTTATATTATATAATTATACATATGTTTCATAATAAATAAACAAATTGACTTGCATAATAAAAAATGAATAAATAAAATGTGAGATTAACATATTTACTTAATTATTTTAGGAAAATATATTGAAAAGTTAAAGAATACTTTATAAGTTTCCTCAAAAATATAATTTCTTTAGAAATTTGTGCAATTGGTATATTGAAAATTGAAATATTTTACTTTTTATTATTTTTTGTTTAATTATTAATTTATAAGTATTAACAATTTATTAATAATAATACATTCTAAAAAAATTATAAAGAAATATTTTTATTATTTTAACAAGTTAAGAATATATCTGTTCTGGACTGGGCCAAGGTTAGGCCCACTATGACTTTCGGCCCAATAAACCTCAGAGGCCCACGTTCCTCTGCGACCCTCCTACGCAGATAGGATGCCCACCTTAGACATGCTCGGCTGCCCTATTTCCCCGAGCATATGACACCGACATGCTCGGCCCTGACGACCCCGCAAGCACCTTCGTTGCCGAGGACTCTGCTCCGCGCAGGGTTCCTTCATATTCAACCCTCCGAACAACCCGGATTCCACGTGGCTCCTGAAAGACCGCGTCTCCCTGGAACTTCGGAGCGGTTAACCAGGACAGAGGGCATACACGCACCTCCGATATTTCCGCTCAGGAAACCTGGCAGTCTCCTAGTTGGGCTTGGGATCCAACCCAATAGCGAGATCATGGCCCAGCGCTGGGGGCTATATATACCCTCTTTGACTAGAGGGTCAGGTATTCAATTCTTACTCACTCTTAGCTAGTACTTGCGCTCCTTTGCTCGTCAACTTACTTTGGCATTGGAGTACCTTGCAGGTACACCCCCCCCCCTTTTCCTTCCTAGAAGATCCAGTCCAAGCAGCCTACGACGATTCTTCTGATCAGGTACGATCAGTGCGCCGTCTGTGGGAAACTTGCTTCCCCATCTTTAAAGAACAAAGATCAAAGCTAATCATCTCCGATCGTCATGGCTGACAACAACAACAACATCCCAAACGCTGACCCTTTCCTCCTTCACGAGCTGATCGAGGAATCCTCCCGCGGGCTAGCTAATCATCGTCGGGGGGATCGTCGGCGACAAAGGTCCGGGCATGAAACCCAGGACACTCAACTGGTGCAAGTCCTACAACAGGTCCAGAATGTTGACCATGTTCCTCCAGAAGGGCACGTTCAGAACGGCGAGCAGATCCGAACGACCAACGTGCCAGAGCATGCCCAGAATGTGAATGAGACCGACCCCCGAGACGGGCAACATGCTTCCTCATTCACCCACACCTCCGAGAGGCGGAGAGCCCGTCACGGAGAGGAAGAAGAACCGCTCAACATTCCCGAGGATGCTGATCCCATCACCGTCCGCTTGCTCAAAGAAATACAATTGACGAACAGCCTCCTCAGAATTCAGGACGACCGAATTCACGAACTGGAAAGACAGCGAAGACGTCGCCCCTCTCCGCGGAGGCGCCACAGGTCACGCTCCTATTCCTCCTCGCGCTCACCGCCGAGAAGATACCGTCGGCGTTCTCCATCTTCTTCAAGATCTCCCCCGAGAAGACATCGCCACCGGAGGACCCGTTCCCGTTCTCCACCCAGAAAGAACAGGAAGAACCAGAAACCTGAAGCCGCTGAACAGAGAAACCTCTCCCCCGAACAGGGCCGCCGGGGCCCCTCCAAAGCTGCGCTGGGCGGGGACCAAGAGGATTCCCGACGAAACAGACACTACCATTCACCGGGGCCAAGCGACGAGGAGGACTTCCGCAGCCCCTTGTCCGCCCATATCCGGAGAGCCCACCTCCCTCGAGGGATGGAAAAACCACCAGTATTGGACCAATACGACGGGACCACTGACCCCGACGACCATATTCGGAGCATCGAAGCGGTCATGGACTATCACGTCGTCAGAGGCTCGATCAAGTGCCGCATTTTCCCGACCACCCTCAGAAAGGGAGCGATGAATTGGTACAGGAACCTCCCTTCGAACTCCATCCATTCCTGGACCGAGCTCAAAGAACTCTTCTTGAGCCACTTCACAGCCTCCCGACGACAACCGAAATCGGAAGCCAATCTCGAGGCCGTGGTACAAGGACCCAACGAACCTCTTCGAGATTACCTTGAAAGATTCAACAAGGAGGCCGTCCAAGTGCAGACAGAAGACTACATGAAGAGGTACATCTTGGAGCGAGGACTTCTCCCCGGCAGTGACTTCAAGAAGGCCATTAAGATTGAGAAGGTGCACTCGATGAATGCCCTCCTCCGCAAAGCAAAGGCATTCATCGATTTTGAAGAGGGCGAGGCAGCCGCGATCAAAGCCTCGAGGGGCAGTGATGCCACTCGCAGCTCAAACCTCGAGGATCCGGGGTCACGCCGAGGACAAGACAAAAGAAGGGACGATAGGTCCCGAGATGTCAAAGAACGGCGAGGACCAGCAGGGCGTTTCAACGACTACACTCCTTTGAACACCTCCCGGGAGAAAATCCTGGCCGACTGCCAGAACGCCGAGTTCAAGAAATCCAACATCAGGCCCCCGAAGTCAAATCCTACAAGACCGGGGACGGACAAGTCCAAGTACTGCAAGTACCACAAAAGTCACGGGCATATGACCGACGAATGCATAAATCTCAAAGATGCCATAGAGACCCTGATCAAAGAGGGCCACCTGGCAAGATACACCAAGAAGGGAGAACCCCCCAGAAGAGACATCCCTCGAAACTCTGACGAGGGGAACTCACCGGACAGCAGACCACTTCAAGTCGCGCTGTCCGTAACCCGACCGGAAGACTTCATCCCTTCGGTCGGCGTGACGACCGCCCTCAGCACCTGGGAACATTTCCCCACCGCAATGGTCATCTCCAACGGCGGGGACCCCGGCTCTCTCACCGTCAGTTCAGTCAAGAGAAAGTTCGACGAGCTGCTCAGCGCCAATGCCGATCTCGGCCCTACTCTGCGGAAATTCCGAGGAAAGTCAGAGCCAATCACTTTCTACCTCGAAGAACTGCCCGGCGGAGCTCCAAACGCCACCATTCCCCTCCTCGTCCGAGCCAGAATGGCAAATTTCGACGTTCGACGGGTCCTGGTAGATGAAGGTAGTTCGGTCGACATCATGTACTCCCACCTCTTCCAAACACTTCAGCTGGATGACTCGCACCTCACTCCCTATGTGGGTTCCGACCTCCAAGGTTTTAACGGAGCCACCACCAAACCATGGGGCTACGTCGAGCTGATTGTCACTTTCGGGGAAGGGGAAGCGTCCAGGCAAGTCAAAACCAGGTTCTTGGTAATCGACTGCAAAACATTGTACAACTGCATCATCGGGCGCCCAACACTGGCCGAGCTAACCGCCGTACCCTCCACGGTCCATCTGAAGATGAAGTTCTACACGAGGACAGGGAAAGTGGCCACCATCAACGCCGACATTGAAGCTGCGAGAAGGATCTTCGATGCATCCGTCAAAGGGCTAGAGCTGATCGCTCCTCCGACCAGCTCCAACAAAAAACCAAAAACCGAAGACAAGCATCCTCGCGAAGATCAGGTTCCAACGGCCAACGTCAGCTCAGTCGACCTCGATGCAAGGTTCACACAAGAAGAACTGAAGACCGGGGAAGAAACACAATCAAAAGCCCCTCATCCCGTCCGGCCTGTCCCCGACGGAGATTTCGAGCTGATCCCCCTGGGAGACAACCCCGACAGAGCAGTGAAGATCGGCAAAGGCATCCCTGACCTACCGAGGAAGCAACTTGTAGCCTGCCTTCGAGCCAATGCCGACCTGTTCGCCTGGAGCGCCGCAGAGATGCCCGGACTCGACCCTGAGGTCGCCTGCCACCACCTCTCCATCAATCCAACCCCCAAGGCCGTAGTACAACGTAGGCGTCGGCAGTCTCCCGAGAAAGCGGAGGCTGCCGAGAAAGCTGTAAAAGACCTCCTAGAGGCAAATTTTATTTCCGAGGCCAAGTATTCAACTTGGCTCTCAAATGTTGTACTTGTTAAAAAATCTAATGGAAAATGGAGAATGTGTGTTGATTATACTGATGTTAACCGGGCATGTCCAAAAGACGCCTACCCTTTACCTAATATTGATAGACTGGTCGACAACTCGGCCGGCTATAAACTGTTGTCCTTCATGGACGCTTATTCTGGTTACAACCAGATTCCCATGGCGAAATGCGACAAGCAATGCACGGCTTTCATGACCGAATCGGACAATTATTACTACAACGTAATGCCCTTCGGACTCAAAAACGCCGGGGCAACCTACCAGCGGATGATGAACAAGGTCTTCCGAGGAGAAATCGGCGACACCCTCGAGGTGTATATGGACGACATGATCGTCAAATCTCGAGAAGACTCCGACCACACACTACATCTCGAGCGGGTCTTCAAGCAGGCCAGGTCCTGCAGGATGCGCTTCAATCCGGAGAAGTGTACCTTCGGAGTACGGGCAGGAAAATTCCTCGGTTTCTACTTAACAGAACGAGGAATAGAAGCCAACCCTGATAAGTGCCGAGCATTCTCAGACCTCCCTACCCCCACCAATAAAAAATCCATCCAAGTACTAAACGGAATGCTCACGGCATTATCCCGCTTCGTCGCGAAATCCGCCCAGCATGCACTTCCATTCTTTAAGCTTCTTCGGAAAGAAGCAGCTTTCGAGTGGTCCGAGGAATGCGAACGAGCGTTATCCCACCTCAAACAAGTGCTCTCCAAACCCCCGGTGCTATCCCGACCAGACAGCAACGAGGTTCTCTATCTCTACTTGGCCGTTTCAGGCGAGGCGGCCAGCGCGGCCCTGATCCAAGAAACGGAAGACGGGCAGAAGCCAGTGTATTTCACTAGCAAAGCCCTACAAGGGCCCGAGGTCCGCTATCAACAGATAGAAAAAATCGCACTGGCCCTAATAACGGCCGCCAGAAGACTGAGGTACTACTTCCTCGCCCACACTATCATCGTCCAGACAGACCAACCGGTCAAGCAACTTCTCAGCCGACCAGATATGGCCGGGAGAATGCTGAAATGGTCTCTCGAACTGTCCGAATTTGACATACAATACGAGGGCAGGAAAGCGTTAAAAGCCCAAGCACTCGCCGACTTCGTGGCCGAGATGACGACGATCTCCAACTCCCCAACACCCACCGAGAAAAAGTGGACCATCTACGTTGATGGCGCCTCAAGCCACGCGGGCAGCGGGGCCGGTATCATCTTGGAGAACGACGATGGACTCGTCATCGAAGTATCCTTAGTCCTATCCTTCACCACATCGAACAACCAGGCCGAGTACGAAGCCCTCCTAGCGGGCCTACGCCTCGCCGAGGACGTGGGCGCTCGGGAAGTCATGATTTATACCGACTCTCAACTGGTCGCGTCCCAAGTTAGCGGCGATTACCAAGCCAAAAACGACACGCTAGCCGAGTATCTATCGCTCGTCAAAGAAAAGATGAAAGGATTCACAAAGGCAGACGTCGCACACATCCCTCGGGAACACAACTCGAGGGCCGACCTCTTATCCAAGCTCGCAAGCACAAGAAAGAAGGGAGGGAACAAGTCGGTGATACAAGAAATCTTGTCCGATCCAAGCGTAGGAAAAAACGCGCAGACCATACAAGTGTTTGCCATCGGAGACGCCCATTGCTGGATGACTCCGGTATACAAATACCTCATGAACGACGAGCTCCCCGATGATCCGAAGGAAGCTTCAGCCATTAAGAGGAGAGCCTGCTCGTACACAGTCATCGAAAATAAACTCTATCGGCGCGGCTTCTCCATTCCCCTTCTTAAATGCATCGACGACTCGCAGGCAATGGAAGTACTGCAAGAGCTTCACGAAGGGATTAACGGCCAGCATCTCGGCGGCCGGTCTCTGGCGAGGAAAGCCCTCAGAGCCGGCTATTATTGGCCGACTATGCAGCAGGACGCCAAGGAGCATGTTCAGAAATGCGACAGATGTCAGCGGCATGCCGACATGCACCTAGCTCCCCCCAACGAGCTAAAATCCCTCTCCTCTCCTTGGCCTTTTTCCACCTGGGGAATGGACCTCCTCGGACCGTTCCCGGTCGGCTCGTACCAAAATAAATATCTCGTGGTCGCCGTCGATTACTTCACGAAATGGATAGAAGCCGAGGCGCTTGCCAAGATCACATCTCAAAACGTGCTCCGTTTCTACAAACGAAACATACTCGCCCGATTCGGGGTCCCTCAAGCCATAATCACCGACAATGGCACCCAGTTCACTGACAAAAAATTCCAAGAGTTTGTGGCCAAGCTCGGCACAAAGCAACACTTCACCTCAGTCGAGCACCCTCAGACGAACGGGCAGGCCGAGGCAGCCAACCGAGTCATCCTCCGAGGATTAAAGAGAAGACTCGGCGAAGCCAAAAAAGCTTGGGTCGAAGAACTACATAGTGTACTCTGGGCGTATAGGACGACACCCCATTCGAGCACAGGCGAGACTCCTTTCCGATTAACCTACGGCACCGAAGCCGTAATTCCCGTAGAAATCCGAGAGCCTTCTCGGCGCACCGAATCCCCCCTCGAGGAAGAACTTAACGACGAGGCCATGAGGGAAGAACTCGATATGGTAGAAGAGATCCGAGCAGGATCAGCCCTCCGAGAAGCTAAACTAAAACAGCAAATAGCTCTTCGCCATAACACCAAAGTTATAAAGCGCGAATTTGAAATCGGCGCCCTAGTGCTTCGCAGAAACATGAAAGACTCGCGCGAGGGCAAACTAGCCCCAAACTGGGAAGGCCCGTACCGAGTTTATGACAAAACCGAGAACGGCGCCTACTACCTCGAGAATCTCCTCGGGGAAAAGCTTGCTCGACCCTGGAATGCTGAAAAACTCAGACGTTATTATAGTTAAACATAAGCTAAAACGCCCGGCTTCTGGCCCAAACTCAGGTAACAGACGGGCACGGATCCACGTCGTCGGTACGGACGTGGGTATTCCACGACAGCAACGGTCGATCCCTCTCGTCGGATGGACGGACCAACCCCTCGGCGGATTCTACACCTAGACCCTCCGTGGAAGTACCTGCATGGCAGAACCCCAGCTCGCGATGGGATCGTTCACGCCGCGAACGCTTGGCCACAACCGCGGTCTCGCGCTCGCTAAAAGCGCATACCTGCTCTGCGCAACCGGCCCGTACTCAACACGCCCGGGCAATCAATCTAGGCCGAGCATAGTCCACAAAACCATTAATATCACAAGCATACAGGTGACTCTCCGGCATACCCGAGCATAAGTCATCTATTACCTAGAACAATCGTAAAATACTCTAAGCATAGAGGAAATACCTCGTCATACGAGCATAGCAGGAAAGTTATCATAAAAACAAGCATACAACGATAACGCCGAAAGTGCAGATAAACAGATATAAGCAAGCAAAATTATGTAACATTAAAATTGCCGACCAACTTGGTCGACGGTATCCAAAGGTTACAATCAAAAGGCCGGGCACGCAGGCCCCCAAAATAGTCCGGGCATTACCCAACAAAAGATAAAATGGCACGCAGGCCGAAGAAGAAGGGCACGCAGGCCCAAGACCACTATCTACTCTTCACTCTCTGGAGACTCGGGCACCAGCGCGCCATCCACAATCTTCGAAGCAAGCCCGATATTATCCTCCTTCAACCCAGGGTTGAGAAGCCTCAGTTGACGAACAGCACGCTCGAAACCGACTTCAGCCATGTCGGCCAGGCTTATCTTCAGACCTTCTATCTTCTCCACGAATTCAGCCCTGGTCCGCAGAGCGGCCACATCTGACGACTCGTCAGCCGAGGGAGCCCACTCAAGGTGAAGGTCGGCAAGCTTTTTCTTCTCCGCCGCAATCTCCACGTCCTTCTGCTTCAAAGCCGCATCAATCTTCTTCTTCAACTCCTTACGATCGGCCTCCATGTTCTTCACCTTATCCTCGGCAACCTTCCTAGCAGCCTCCGCCTTCTTCAAAGCCTCGGCCGAACCCGAGCCACCATTCGCTAACATTTGAGCCATCCCCAAGACCCTCATCACGGCGGCGCTATCACTCGCCAGCTGTTTCTGAAGGGACGGGGGGTCCATCTCGCCGATCCGACGAGCTTCATCCAGGGAGGTGACCAGCGGGAACTTCTCGAAATAACCCCCATCCTTGTAACAAGGAGGCAACACGAAGGCACGCTCGGAACCCAAGTGCGACGGCTCATGGCGAACCCCCTCGGAAGGACGAGGCCTCTTAGGAGACCTATCGTCTAAGGTCACCCGAGGAGAACCTGCCGAGGCCGAGTTATCTGCAGCACCAGTTCCCCGATTCTTCTTCTTCTGATTCCTCTTCGCATCGAGGGCCATCTTCAGGACTGGGTCCTCCTTTTCCGGCATGGCATCTGCAAAGAAAAAATAAAAGGAGTTAGCGAAAACACAGGACGGAAAACGGAAAGCGGGGAGAATAGGCACAACCTAACAACGCCCGAGTCTCCTCGGGAGTCCGACAAGATAGCAAAGCCTTAGTATTAATAGGCCGCTGCTCCACGACCGGCACACCATTCTCGTCCAATACGGGACTCCCATTCCTCGTCACCCACCGGGACATAGTAAAGCTGTCCACATATTTGCATAGGACCGAATAGGACTCTGCGTCTTGCTCGTCCAGGTCCCCATCTTCCCAAACGTAATGTTTAGGGGGAGACGAGAAGTGACCTTTCCACCAGAAAAACGGGAACCTCGTACAGAATTCCCTTGCTACCTGCCCGTCCTCACCCCTCACTAACTCCCCGTCGGCGTCACGAAGGACCACGGAATCCGACACATCGTGATAAGCCGCCGGACTAAGCGGACGAACGACAAAGTATCGATCCTTGAAACCTTTCACAGAGTCGGTGTACATCCCGAAGAGCTTCCGCTCGGCATTCTTGAACGAAACCCAACCATATCGTCCGTCTGCCGCCTGTCTTTGAACACGAAAACACCGGCCGAACAAGGCGGTCGTGGCACCAATGCCCAAATAATCACAGACAATCTCGAATGCTCGCATAAAAGCAAAAGCATTGGGATGCAATTGGGACGGCGCCAAGTTTAGAAACGCCATCATCGATTTCTGAAAGTCGGAGAAGGGCAGTCGGAAGCCGAGCTCCTTGAACACGTACTCGTACATCGCAAAGCCATCCCCGTTGAACCGAGAGCATATGCGCTCGTCCTGATACGGGCACGTCACTTGGTAATTCGGCGCTTCGCCCTCTCTCAATACCTCGATTTCTGTAAAGACCCCGTCTAGAGACTCAGTGTAGCGGGAAATGACCGTCAAGGCTTCCTCGGCTATCCAGTCGGCCACAACCGTGCATTCGTAACTAAACAAGGGCATTGGGGAGACCCCTCCCTCGGCGTCCGGGCCGGGAGAGTCAACGTGGTCGTCGTCAGCCTGAGAGGGCGCATTTTGATCCTCGAGGATCTCGACGTCTGAACTTGTGGCCGTTGAGGCATCCGACTCGCTACTCCATGACGAATCAGATCCCGAGCCGGACTCCGAGCTAGCGCTCGAATCAGATTCACCTGCACGCAGAAGGGAGAAAGTGAATTCGACAGTTCATCAAATCCACCCTTCCACCGCAATGCAAGCGAAAGGGTAGAGCAGGAGCGGCGGAGCCCCCGGCTAAACCCTCATCGAGGAAAGACGCCCGTCAGCCGAGGACTCGCGAAATGACGCGACATGACAACGAAAAATCATCCGAACAAGCACGGTGGCCCAACGCCACATCATCTGGTCCACCGACCCATACTAACCCACGGGCATCGCCTGGATAACCCGAGGAGGAAACAACGATCGCTCGTTGATTCCAGCCTACGTCTACGACGACGACCGCGAAAATAAAGCACACAAACCCTACGGAAAAGAATAAAGCAACGAAGAGGGAAGCGAACTTACGTGAAGACATGATGATGATGACCGGATGAGCTTCTCGGTATGGTGAACAGTCTGGAGGAGTATCTTCCGAGGAACGCTTGTCTGATGCCGAGCAGGTAAACAGAGAGAGTGAAACTTCCAAATGAGAGGATTCGCCCCCTTTTATAGGGAAAGGGCTCGGAAGGCGAAGCGTCGCTTCTCCAGACAAGCGCCGCCTCCTAGACCCTAGGCCATCATTACCTATGCCACGTCAGCGCGTGTCTCCCACGCGCGACGTTTCGTCCCTCCACAGGCTGTTCCTCCGAGCACATCTGGTTGACGAGTATCCATCTCATCGAGCATCTCCCCGGTCCGAGCATCAGGTAAAGTCACAGCTTCTTGACCAGAAAACTCCGACTTGGGGGGCTCCTGTTCTGGACTGGGCCAAGGTTAGGCCTACTATGACTTTCGGCCCAATAAACCTCAGAGGCCCACGTTCCTCTGCGACCCTCCTACGCAGATAGGATGCCCACCTTAGACATGCTCGGCTGCCCTATTTCCCCGAGCATATGACACCGACATGCTCGGCCCTGACGACCCCGCAAGCACCTTCGTTGCCGAGGACTCTGCTCCGCGCAGGGTTCCTTCATATTCAACCCTCCGAACAACCCGGATTCCACGTGGCTCCTGAAAGACCGCGTCTCCCTGGAACTTCGGAGCGGTTAACCAGGACAGAGGGCATACACGCACCTCCGATATTTCCGCTCAGGAAACCTGGCAGTCTCCTAGTTGGGCTTGGGATCCAACCCAATAGCGAGATCATGGCCCAGCGCTTGGGGCTATATATACCCTCTTTGACTAGAGGGTCAGGTATTCAATTCTTACTCACTCTTAGCTAGTACTTGCGCTCCTTTGCTCGTCAACTTACTTTGGCATTGGAGTACCTTGCAGGTACACCCCCCCCTTTTCCTTCCTAGAAGATCCAGTCCGAGCAGCCTACGACGATTCTTCTGATCAGGTACGATCAATATCTATATAAAGAATTGAACTCTTTGGCAAAATTTAGTCTAAAAAAATAATTATATATAATTATAATTTTAAACATTCATTCATTTTAGACAAATCATTTTAAAAACTAATTATTACATATTAAAAATTTTAACATTCATTCATTTTGGACAAGATTTAGTGAATGTTTCATCCAATAAAAAATGTCTCTCAAGTTATTAAAAAAAATTAAAATATAAGTGTGGTGTGGCGGTATCCAAGCATCACCCCTTTTTTCATTGGACAATTTTTTTTATAAGAGTATAATTATTATGCATCAGTGTAGAATTTTTTATACTATTAATATATCACTATCATATTATATTATTTTTTAAAAAAATTAAAATAGAAAACAAACATTTCTAATAAATAATTAACAGTTGCGATTTATTGAGTTGTATTTTAATTAAATTCTTTTAAAAATATTTTATTTCAGTAAAACGAAGATAGTATTTCTTTTTTTATATTATGATAAATATATTTTAATCATATATTATTTTTCTTTTGTTAAAAGAATCATTATTATTATTATTATTATTGTACTAGCATCTATTACCATTCTCGTAAAAACAAACATTTTTATCATCGCAATAACTTATTGATAATGTGTACTTTTTTTATTATATGTTAATGTACTATATATTTTTTTGGACAAATGGTTAACTATGACTAGTATTTTAAAATTTGAAGAAATATTTAAAAGTGTAAAATGTGGAGATATGCGCATTACTCCAACAGCAGCGGGCGCAACAAACTTGACAAAAGATACAATCTTATCGAAGCTAGTTGTTAGGACTAAATTAAGATTAATTAAATCTAGTAATGTTATACTATTAAGGATAATTTTCCTTATTAAGTACGTGTTTAATCTTTAATTGGCTGTTATAACCAGCAGAGAAAGTAAGTGGGCCCCAAGAAACAATGGGAAAGATGAGGTTTTTTTGGAAAGGGTGAGTTAATGTTAATGATGTTATGCTATGAAAATACCCTTGTGGAAATCAGATATTTACGAGAATGGATTTGTTTTGTGATTCTCTGATCTCTCTGTCTTGTTGTTACTTGGTTGGGTTTTGTTTTTTATTCGACTTTTTCCTTTTTTTTGATTGGTGGAAGGATCCTCTGCCTCGGTCTATTCTTCTAGGAGTACTTTCTCTCACTGTTGTGAGATCTTGAGGTAGTAAACAAAACATAGGATAATTAATCAATAGACATTTACTTGTATTTAAGAAAATCACACTTAGCGGTCCAATGTTTTACAATTGCATTTAAAAAATATCTTATTTATAGAAAAAAAATAGTATTTATTAAATATTGTTTTTTTAATATTAAAATATTATAATTACTTCTCTCACATAAACCAAAAACCCAACGCTATTATCCTCTAATAAAATAAAAAACATCGTTATCTAAATTACATGCAACACTTTTGAATGGGATAGCATCAAATGTGGTTTGCAAACTTATTTTGGAATTTAAAATTGATTGATTGAATTTTTATCAAAGATCAAATACAGTATTCCTATCCACCAAAAGGTGTTGTCGTGTCGAGTAGTTTGTGTTCAGGTTTTATTTAGTGTGGTTTATGTATCCTACTTGTCTAAATCTAATACTCAAACCAATTATTTTTCTTTAGTTTTAATTGAGTGCTGAGCTTTTAACTTTAACACTACAATCAAATGAATTACTAGTAAATTATAGTGAACATCAATTTGTTGAATTGGGTTAGATTCGTTGTAAATGTGAAATTAATTTTTTTTAAATTAATAAATACTCTTGTTTTTTAAAAGGAGAATTCAATGAACGCTTGTGAAATTTAAATATTTGACCATCATAAAATTTTGATATTTAAATTGAGTAAAACATGTTTTATTGTAAAAAAAATAAATAGGTCATATCTTTTAATAATAATAATAATAATAATAATAATAATAATAATAATAATAATAATAATAAGTTAAGTCATTGTATTAAGTTCATAGATTTATAATTTAATTTTGAACTGGACATTTGAGTGACCCAAACTCGAGATCTTATCCTAACACCCTTCAAATAATTAACCTGACACTCCACGTATTTTTATACTGACATCTATCAAAATTTTATATTTGATAAAAAAAATTCACTTCGGAAAATTGGTAAAAACGAAAAAAAATCCAATAGTTATGATAAAAAAATCGGTACGAAAAATTCTAGAAATGGTGGAATTTTATCGATACGAGTTTTTACTGATTTTATTAAAAAAAATGGTTTTTTTTCAAAATTGTATTTTTATCGAACTTTATAATAATCTAATGATTTTATACCACATATTCTGAAAAATCTGGAATTTCTAGGGGGTTTAAGTGAATTTTTTAAAAAATGCAATACATTTATACCCGATTTTTTAAAAGATCGATAATTCTAGGGAATCTTATATTTTCTACCGAATATTTTGAAAAATCCGAGAAAGATCAAAAGCATTCAAATATTTTGAAAATTCCAGTATACCAGATTTTTAGCCTAGTGTAAAAAGATCTCGTAGTTCGGAATTCTTCATTTGTGCGGTCTAGATATTGATGGTTTCCCTGTAAATTTTACATAGTTTTTCACCAATGACGTATTAGACGGCCATGACATATTATATGGTTTAAAAGATGATGAAAGATCGTTTGTAAATGACATGACAAAATATAATATGGCTCAAATGTACATAATTGCTTTGAAATATAGAGATCCAGAAAAACTCACGAGTATTACATAAGAGTACAAGGCAAGATATACATGCAAGACGAGTAACATAGGTCCATTAACTAAAATGCAACATTAGTCAAGTCTTATTCATGAAGACAAATACATGTACTGGACCAGAAACAAGGACGATTCAAATGTTGTTGCTATATCTTTTGGAACCATCCTGATTCAGTGAAGTTGTTAAACATGTTTCATTTGGTGTTGATTTTTTGTTGTATACGTAAAACAAACAGGTACTACATCCTCCAATAATGTAAATATTAATTTATTTGATTATGGGTTGGAAGTTGTTGATTATTTATCGTACATACAAAACAAACAAGTATTAGATACCACTACTTAAGATTGTTGGTTTACATCAACGAATTTGACGTTTTCGGTTGGATTTGCCTATATGGAACATGAAAGGAAGGAAAACTTCACATGGGTACTAGAGAAGCTGAAAAGGTTGTTCACTTCTGAGAAGTTGCTATCAAAGGTTTTGGTGACGAACCGTGAATCAACGTTGATGAATGCCAAGGAAGTTGTGTTCCCAAACTCAACTCATATGTTAAATTTTGTTCCATATTTAAAAAAATGTCAGTATGAAGTGTAAGGATAAGGAGTATGTCGAATCACATAGGCAAGAGCATGTTGTGGATCAATGGAACAACGTCATGTATTCGAATAGGGAGTATGAGTTTGTGAAACACCTGGAGCATTTTGATTTAGTATGTGATGATATTCCTTTATTTGTTCAGTATATGCACGAAACATGGTTGACACCTTATAAAGAAAGGTTTGTTGATACATGGACTAATAGAGTCACTCATTTAGGAAACACGCCAACGAACAAGTACATCAATGTGACTTTGAATACATTACATTACTAATTATCAAATAATGACATCCTCTTCTATTTATGTTTTTTAGGGTTGAGTCTGCTCACTAGAGAGTAAAAAACATGTTGGCTACCAGCATGGGTGATTTATGTAGAAGTTGGGATGTTGTGAACACCATGTTAAAGCTCTAACTAGGTTCAATTAGAGTATCATTTCAAAAAAAAAAAGATTGCCAACATTTAGCATTTGTATTACACTAATTTTATTCCAGATTTCACAACTTCATTTCAAGACAGTGTATACAACATGTTGGAAAAAAGCTAGAAAGGGTAAAATTTGTTTGTTCTGACAAAGACGTATGTGGTTGTTTCATTAGAATAACACATGAGTTACCTTGTGCGTAATAACTTGCAGGTCTTCAAACACAAGGTGTGGTTGTTTCGTTAGAATCAATTCATGTGTTTTGGAAGAAATTTTACATTGAAGAACATAAGGTCACTTTTTGTACATGTGACTCCACACACAAGAGCGAAGTGAATTGTGTGTTTAAGAAAAACTTGGTTTCAAAAAAAAATTCAGATCAAAATCATAGTTAGAATTTTTTTTTATAAATAAGCAACGGAAAATGAAATTGCAGAATATAAAGTGAGGAAATAAAGAGTTTAAGGGAAAAAGACGAACATCGAGAATTATACATGTTCAGTAAAAAATGACTTAGTCTTGTCCCCAAGAATTGATCTTGAGAGAATCCAATTAAACTTGAGAGCTTTTAGTAGGTAATACTCACGAACCCCCTTATACAAGGAAAATGAAGTTTATGGCTAACTTCCAACTAAACAATAAGCTAAGGAGGGAAGTAACGAGTCTTTCTTCCAAACGATGAATCAAAATTGTTAGTCTTGTTTACATAAGAACCTTAATGGTTGTTAGTCTTCAAGCATCAAAACAAAGATTTTACTACGACCAAATCTTGAACCTTGTAGAGCTTTTAATGTTGGGCTTTGCTCACGAGCCTGATCTTGGTTTTATCACGGGATAACCAAGAACCTAGGAGATTTTATCACAAACTAATCTCGAACCTAAATAAGCTTTTATCAATGGCTAAGCTTTAACCTAACCTTAGTTTTATCACGAGCTAACCAATAACTTATGAGATTTTACCACGAGATAATCTCAAACCTAAACGGAGACTTGATCACACAAATCCGAAACCGAAGCTTTTTACGGTTTTAGCTTCTATCCCAAACAAGCGATCCCTAAGTGGATAATATTCAACCAAGGTAAAAATAAAACATCCTTGGTGAAATTACAAAACTACCCTTCCAGAATTACAATTTCCTCACTTACAAAAGGACTCTCTCAAAAAGCACTTCGCTAAACGTTTTGTTAGAGAAAGTAAACAAAAAGAATTTTAAGAGAAAGTGTGATAAGTGAGAAATGAAATCACGTTTCTGGATGTGAAAAAGAATATAAAGGGATCTTTATTTTAAGGCACAAAAAAGAGAAAAAAATTTAAGGCCATTTAAGACTTGTCATTCAATTTGTGAGCCTAAATTAATCGATTATCAAGGACAAAAAGGAAAGAAAAAATATTTAGTTATTGGACATCATTAGGGCTTTTTTCTAATTGCTTATGATGCATTTTTGAACTATTACAATCGATTGAAAGAAGGTCCAATCGATTGGTAGAAGCAAAAAGTTTCTCATAGCTTTTCTGACAATTCCTAACTTACTCAAGGTGTTTTTCAAAATATTTTCTTGATAAAAATAATTTTGAAAATATGTTTGTGTGTGTGTGTGATTTAGCCATGTACTTTTATAAGAATGTTGTTATGTTTTACAATGTGTTCACTCAGGCGCGTTGAGGCAAGCTTTTAAATACTTCAAGTCTCTGTCTGATGTTTCCTTTCTTACAGACACTTGCTTGAGTTAACTTGAGACGAGGCTTGAGTTAGATTCCATTTTATTTCCATCATCAGAGATTAAAGTCCATCATGAAACTCTAATAGTTTGGTTTGCATCTTTAACTGCTTTAACAGTGTATGCTTGACTTTAGTCATCATTATACTTTTGGTTGTCATCTTTAAACATTAGTCGTCGTCATCAAAATTTGACGTCCTTAAAGGTATATCACTTAAGTTAACCTACAAAACAAGGTTCCACATTTCCCCCTTTTTGATGATGACAACACATCTCTCAAGGGAGGTGGTAAAAAATAACACATATGTGTTTGGAGTGGTTAAACACTTAAACTCCCCCTAATTTAAATAGAGAGTTTATCATACTCCCTTTTTGTCGAAATAAAAAAGGTGGGTAACCATGAATTACAAATATAAATATATAAACATAGGCAATTAAGACATATAGAGAAGGAAAACATCACTCTTTAACTGAAAAATGCTTGGAATTCAAATTACAAAAGGGAAATTTACGGAATTAAAAGTACAAAAGTAAAATTTTTGGAATTGAAATAGTGCGAAAAATTATATAAGATTCATCTATGCTTTGGCAAATTTCCCAAACTAGTTTGATGTCTATATCTTTTGTCTCTTATGTGTCTTCTTCCTCAATTGTCTAGTCGTCCCTTAATTCTTCATATTTTATTTCAATCTTCATGTCTCGGAAGCTGGTGTAATCAATTCTATTGTTGGATGAAATTGTCTTTTCTCCCTGAGTATCAATGTTGAAGGTACTTAAGATTATTGTAATCATTTCTCCATATGAAAGTTTTGCCGAGGGTTTTCCTTTGGAGAAAGACATGTGATAAAATATCTCATGCACACAGTTTGTTAGAATATTTTGGGTAAAATTCCAAAGAGGGATGATGTCATCCTTGATGATATTGTTGTTGTAAATGTTTCTTGGGAGCAAGATTCTTGTTATAAGGTAGTGAATGATTCAAACTTTTGGTTTCAAGAGAGTTGTCCTAAGGGAAATCTTCTTTTCTTCATGGGGTTGGTGACAAGAGTGTTTAAGGTTACCGTTTGCTTGACATTTTTTAGATATATGGGTCTCTCAAACTTGTATGATGTTCCTATGAATGGTATTTCAAACATTCTACCAAAAATTTCTTTGTGGATCACTATTCTTACATTTTTTACTGATGATTTCAGGGTCTTTCTCATCACATATAGGTTTGAGTAGAATTCTTTTACCTGGTTCAGGAAGATTCTATTGGGAACCTTTGTAAATAATGCTCTTGGTGAAACTTGGCAAATATGAGAATATGGTTTGTAGCATCTCATGAAGTTTTCCTCAATAAACCATGGTTCTACAATCTTCTTCTCTTCTTGTTTTTTATTCATCAACACGATTGTGATAATATCTCTTCTTGGTGCTTCTCTTGGTTTTTGGCTTGAGGAGGTCATGATGATACTTACGACAAAAAAAAAAATCACACAAGAAAATAAAACTAGAGGAAGTTAATTTTGGGATGCAAGAATTAGTGAGAGAGCATACATGTTTATAGCGTGTCATTTGAAGATTTGATCGTGTATTTTTGGCAAGCAATCAATGAGGGTTGTGGTGATTGAAAATCAAATCAAAATTTCTCCAGATTTAATGTGTCAATCGATTGGCTAATGGGTCTAATCGATTGGTTTTCCATATTTTTTTAGGATTTTGTGCGTTCATTATCAATGTTGGAATTTAATTTGCTTGAGGCACAAGTTTGGCTTGGATTTGATCTGAAAGTATGCACGCCAAGCTCTTTCAATTAATTACCATAATTTCCCAATGGATTGGGCTTATGTAGTTCATCCTCCTTGGTGCATGTTAGGCCTTGTGCTGGATTCGTTACTTTTCTTCACCTCCTTTCAGCGTTATTTGCACCCCTTTCTACGAAGTATTTAAAAACTAATCTTTATGGTTAGTAAAATAATTTATTGTGATGAGCAAAAATTAAATTCACTAATTTTGAGGATTAATCAGAATTGTTTGATTAATTTATTCTTAAAATAATGTATACCTCTTTTATCAAGAACCTTTGATAAACACTTCCTTTAATGGGAAAACATTAATCATACTATGGTGTATCCTTCTCAGCATATTGTAACTAGCCTATCATACATAAATGTTAGAAATTAAATTTAGACATTACATTTTAATACATTTCTTCAAAGTGGAGTGTATGTCAATCAATCAAAGTTTGTGAACAAGATTTGAGAATGGACCAAGATGAAACAACTGGGTGAATATGTCTGCCACTTGGTTGGATGAATATATGGGAATTAGATGAATGATTCTAGCTTGCATATTGTCACGTAAAACAAGGTAGTCAATTTCAATGTGTTTTGTGCGCTCGTGAAAGACCGGATTTGTGGCAATGTGAATTTTAATTATGTTATCATAGAAGGGAGTAATTGGTTTTTGTGTGGTATGGTAAAGTCTTTCAGCGTGTATATAAGCCATTTGGTTCCATAGGCCATGTTTTTTAGTGCTATTTATTCTGCTTCGAATGATGAATAAGATGCCATAAATTGTTTCTTACTTTTCCAACAAATTAGAAAGGAACCATGATAAAAACATAAACCATTTGTTGAGTCTCTTGTTTAAGGACTTGATCCCTAAACTGAATATGCTAAATCAGTGAGATTGAGGTCTAAATTATGCTTGAATAATATTTCTAATGCATAATTTGTATATTTGCTTCCATATTAAATTATGTCGGTCTAGAGAGGTACTAATTGAGCTTGCACACATAAAACTAATGTTAGGACGAGAATGAGTTAAATGAAGTAGCTTATCAATTAAACTTATGAATTGGGTTAGATCACTAAATAGTTTAGCATGAACATTATTTAAGTTTTGGCCTATATCCATGGGTGTGGATGCTAGTTTGGATGCAAGAAGACCAACAATTTGCAAAAGATTAACGCAATTAGTTCTCTATAAAAGATGTATATCCTTTGAGAAGATCTAGCATTCGCAAAAGCAAGAAAGTATTTGAGATTTCCTAAATCTTTTATGCTGAAAGTTATATTCATTACAACTTTAATGCTTGAAATCCCAATGATATTGTTGTATGCAAGTATCAAATCTTAAACATATATCAATATTGAAGTAAAATAATTGTTAATTTTCTTTATGAAAAGGGAATAGTTAGATTTGGAATGTATGAAACCTAATTCACGAAGGGTGGAGATTAACTTATGGTTCCATCGTGTACAAGCTTTTTTGAGACCATATATGGATCTATAGAGCTTACAAACAAGGTTTTTGTCAAATACTTTTAGTCCATGAAGGACTTTCATATAGACTTCTTTATGTAAGTAACCATGAAAGAAAGCATTATTCATGCTAGGTTGGTGTAAAAATTAGTTTTGACAGGATGCTATAGAAAAAAAAGTCTAAGGATTGTCATTTTAATCACAAGGCTAAAATTTATATGATAATATATGCCTTCGGTTTAGGTGAAACCTTTGGCAAAATGACATGCATGTATCTTTCTATGGTGCGATTGGCAAGGAATTTTAACTTGAAAATTGATTTATAGCATATGGCCTTTTTGTTATGTGGAAGACAGTTAAGTCCCAAGTGTTATTGTTAGTGGGGAATTAATCTTATTATGGACATCCTGTTCTCCACTATGTTCAAGGACGATAGAAGAATTCAAGAGTTGGGGATAATATGAGGTTAAAAGTGTGATTATTTGATAAGTTATTATTAGAAATAAAGTCGGAAACAGGATAAAGAATGTTACTTGTAGGTGTAAAGGAGTAAGGAAAGGATTTACCCTGAATCATGGCACAATGTTAATCTTGAATATATGTTTGAGGTGTAGAAATTCTACTAGATTTCCTAGTGAGAGGTATAGGTTAACTATTAGTTAAAAAACGTGTCTCTAAGTATGGAGAATTGCTTGTTGTGAAGTTCAAACAAAATGTATCCTTTTATACCGTGTTTATTACCTAAGTAAATACACTTCCTAGATCTAGGGCCAAGCTTATTTGTGTTTCTCTTAGAACTAGAGAGGTACATTAAACATCCAAACACTTTCAAACTATCATAATCATGATTGATGTGAAAAAGTGAATAAAAGGTGTTTGATAGTGCAATAATTTTGAAGGAAGCCTATTGATTATAAAAATGACATGAGCCCAAAAATATTTAGGCATATGGTATTGGAAATAACATGTGACACCCGTATTATGTATTGACGTTTTCTTTCAACAATAGCATTTGGCTGAGGTGTGTCAATACATGAGGTTTGATGATGCATCCCGTGAGACATGTAAAAGTTTTTAAGAGTCTCAATGCCAGTACCAAAACTTAATTTTTGACACAGGTTGGAAATTGAGTTTGAACATAAGATATGAAACATTTGACCAAAGTATAAGTTTTAGATTTAAATTTCATGAGGAAAATACAACAAAAACGGTTATGATCATCAACATCAGTTAGAAAATATGTATGCCATAACATGGAAAAAGTAGAAAAGATCTCATGTGACCATGTGTATAAGGTACAAATATTTTAAAGAAGAATATGAGTTGTCTTTAAAGGGGAGCCTCTTGTGTTAGGCTCAAATGAAAGTATCACAAAAGATTGAAATATTTAGACATGTTATTAAAAGGAAAAAACTTTATTAATGCATGGATTAGTATCTAGAGATGGGTGGAAAACACATATGTGTTACAAGTTACAATTATTTATAGTAGGTATTCTATAACTATGGCTAAACCTAGTTGAATTATCATTAGGGATAAAAGAAGTGTGAGCAAATATAAGCCATGTTGAAGCTTAGCCGCACCAATCCTCTTTAGGGTACGATTCCCTTGTATGATACAGTTGTTATACTTAAGCAAAATGTTACAGTTAAGGGAACTAGCGATCTTAGGAATATAAATAAGGTTTGTACATAATTTAGATATGTAGAAAACATCATTCAAATAAAAGCCGTTGAAAGTGATTGTGCTAGATGTACTAATAGTGGATCCGTTAGGGAGCTTGATGTATATAGTCGTTATTTCTACTAGATGAGTAAATAAGTGTCTGGAATGATACACGTGGTATGTGACCCCGGTGTCTAAAATCCAGTTAGTGTCCTTTATAACGTGTATAGAGTGAACCGAATTAGGAGTACCTGATAGACGATGCAAATGAGGTGTTGAGGTTATGAATGTTGGATGGTTGTTGAGGTGAGGATTAGAAGAAGAGCAAGTAAGGCATGTTGTTGTTCATTAGTGAATCCAATTTGAGTTCCTCTAATGTGTATTCAAAATGAGTTTAATGGGCTTTTATCTCACAGTCTTCAAAATAAGAGGATTAAGACAAGTTTTTATTCTTGAAGTTAGGGGGAAACCTGTGTTTCTTGAAGTAGAATTTTATAGTGTGCCCTGGTTTTTGATACTAGGCACAAATGTTTATGTGTCTTCCACAACTAATGGGAAGAGATTTTGCACCATAATTCATAGAGTAGTTTTTGTTGTACGGTTCTGATATTTGGGCAATAAATGTGTATTCTTGAATAGGTGTTATGTGTTGTCTTTCTTGTTCAATGAGGAAGGAAAGAGGCCTTGTTGATGTGTGAGAGGGGATGCATTAGCATGATTTGGGAGCAGACATAAGCATATTGCTCATTTAAGCCCTTAATAAATTGAATTACATAATCATTCTCTCTAAAACTCTTGATTGTTGGAAGAAGATGGAAAGAACGCTTAATTGTGTAGTTGCATGTGGGAATATGCTTGAAATTATATAGATCTTGCCAAAGTTTCCTGAGTGTGGTGAAAAACTAGGTAATATTTTGGCCGCATTGCTTGAGTGAGTAAATCTCCTCTTAAAGATGGAATATCCAAAAAAATATCACCTTGGTGGTATGTGCCTTGGAGCTCTTGCTAAATTTCACGCGTTTTGTCCATTAAAAGAATATTTTCAGCTACCTTCAGTTCAATGGAGTTTGTAATCCAAGTCATTACCATAGTATTGCAAAAATAACGAGAAAATAGGTTCTGTTGTAGCTTTCAAGAAACCCTAACTTGTTTTTGGAATGAATGACGACTTTGATGGATCGTGACCATGTGCGATAATTGAGATTGTTTAGAGATGAAAAAAAGATGGCAATTCCAAAATTGTCACTAGGATGCATTAAGAAGGGGGCCTAACAATATGTTTGGTATGCACAATTAAGGTTTTAATTTTTTACGCTTGAAGTGAATATATCATTGGTGGAAAATTATTTTTCGATTTTGGTGGTGGCGTAGGTTGATTAGTGACGATGACACTGTCGTTAGTGTTCATATTCAGAGAAAATGAAGATGAAGAGAGACGAAGAATGTAGTTTTTCAGAGAGAGAGAGAGAGAATGAATAGTGGAGGTTAGTACTAATAAGGTTTAAATTGTTAATGAGTTAATGATGTATGAGTACCTAATAAAGAATAGACACAAGAGAAGGCTAGTGAAAAAAATCAGAATAAAAGTTTATATTATGATACCATGTTATCTTTTGGCAAATAGCATGATAAAAGACATAAAAGAGAAAAGAAACAAAAATTTAATAAAAAATTTGTATAAAAAAATCTTAGTTAGTAGACAATATGAACAATTTATTATATAGGGCAATTGTTACTTAATAGAATAAAACTCTTACAAATTTTCTATTAATTTTTTTTTTTAATAAATTGGATATTTTCTGTGGGTCAACTGCAGAAACTAACCCTCTAGTCTGAAAAAGATCTTTAACATCTCAATCAAGTGCTCTTGGATAAATTTATTAAAATATAAAATAAACATTAAAGTTTAATTAAAATTATTAAATAAATAAGAATAACTAAGAATCTATTATAGAATAAAACAGATTAGAATAAATCATTTTATAAGAAATATTTTATATAAAATATTTATTGATATTAAATTTATTGATACTTACTGTCAATAACCATATATTTTTACAAGTCTACTAAAAAAGGTGAGGGTGAATTTTGGAAGTTAACATGTGCGAATGTTATTTACTTATTTTGTAGTAATATAGAGATATTAGAATATATAGAGGTACAAATAGCAAACCCAAGTATAAAAAGGGACCAAGATTTTCTTAAAAGAAACAACAGTCAGATTTTTAATTTGACAGCTAGTAGCTGCATAATCTCCTTTAACCCTTTTTGGGCTGAACAGAGTACTTTTAGTGGACCACTGATTTGTTTGTACAGTTTTTATTGGAAGGAAAAGCATTTACTTTACAACTTTCAGTGAGTTTGACCAAAAAAAGAACTTTCAGTGAGAAGAGAAAATGATTTATATAATAATGAGAGAATGAAATTAATAAAAGAGAGAGAGTTATGAGAGGAATGAAGAGAAAAGGAGAAGAAGATGATGCAAAATGGAGGATGCATACCTTCAATTCAAATCTCTTTCAAAAGTTAATAGTAAACTACTTTTATGCCAATGAATATTATGCTAAAGTATATAATAATAATAATAATAATAATAATAATAATAATAATAATAATAATAATAATAATAATAATAATAATAATAGTAATAAAGGTAATTGAAATTGGTATTGGAATTAAGAAAATGAACTATTAACTTGTATATATTTTCTAGAAGAAATTAAAAAAAAATTACATACAAAATAAATGAATTGAGTTCCCATCATAAAGGGAAAAGGACAACATAATATATAGTCTTTTGGCTTACAAAAGAAATACTACTACCATGTACTGTTACATAAATTTAAGAGAAAACTATTAATTGAATATTAATTAATTAGTGTTGATTAAGCTTAGAGAGGACAAAAATGGTTGCTGAAGATGTGAGTAAAGCTGCTGCAAAACAAGCAAGATCAAGGCCTGTGACCATTGGAATATTATTGAACTTGTCTATTAGTCCAACTTGAAGAATCATCATCACTGCATGCCCAATTTTTGACTTTGCTTGTTCAATTGATTGCATTCCAACCCACCGCGGCGCAGACTGAAATTAAATGAAATCATCTTATCATTTAGATTATAAATCATCATAACGGTTTTGGACATAGAAGGAGCGTTATTACACAAGTTCAAAATTTAACACGTAAACCGTAGTTAAAAAGAGTCTAGTAAAATATGATAAAATATGGTCTTTATTTATTTTGATACAGTTAAATAGTTGTTAATCTACACAGAGCTTCAGAAACTTATGACAGATTCTATATATCATGATAGTGAAAATTGAGTTTGTAATGAGTTACCTTCATAATTTGAAAGTGTCCAAAAGGTTCTTTTTCTTTACTAGTACCCTTGCAAGATCCCACAAACATGACATACAAACCAACCCCAAACATGAGTAAGGCTGTTCCTACCAGGAACATATCTGCACGCAACAAAAATTAATCAGGAATACAGAAAACTATACTAGTTTAGTTTCTTGAATGAAGTTTCATGATTGTTTCAAAAATAAATTTAGTTAAAATTGAGTAAAATTACCTATGGCCTCGATGAGTAGATGAACCAGATGTCCCTGATCCAACGGTTGAGACAACATATGGAAGTAATGCGCGTATGACTCAATAACCAGAACACAGCCCTCAAGAAAACACAATACCGAGCCAAGTAAAGATCCAGCTACAGCAAACAACGTAAAAAATCTGCAATCCACTATGGCCTGTACAAGTAATTGAAGCAACATTAATTACAATTAGTATATTAATTTGAGTTAAAACTAGATTAACTTAATTAATGGTAATCAGAAAAAGAAAAAGAGATATTGTAGAAGTACAGTACCCTTTCAATGAGCATTTGTGGATGTAAACTCCTTTTAACCTTCCTTTTTATGACGGCATTCCTCAAAAGAATCACTAGCATAGCATTGCGAACACTTGCGATGATTTCAGCTAATAATTCCGACAATCCTTGAGGAACCAGTACTGGTTTCGATATGGTTAAACGGTTGGCGGTCACCATGGATGCCTTCATCGTCACGACAGCCTTCCTTTCCGATCTTTTCAGATCAGCTGAAGTTATCTTCTTATCTCCACCCAAACCGGCCGTGCTTTGACACCGGACACATTTCGCAAACGGAGAAGAAAAAGAAGAAGATGAAGAAGGAAGTTGATCAAATGGCACCATAGATTGTCGCAACAATCTAGTGGTTGCCATTTCAATGGAATGATATTCAAGTTAGGTCAATATATTATAAATTCAAATTTCTAGAAAAGGAAGGGATCTATATATAAGAGGTAGAGGCGTGGAGTAATATATGCCACAAACACATGCATGCATATTATTCATAGGAAAGAGACGAAGATTCGAGGTATATTTTAATTAGGTGAGAGTTTTGGACGCATACTGAAACATCAATCTGAACTTTCTAACGGACTCAGTTAATCATCACATGCAAATTTCACGTTTCCCACTTTGCTGGACGTAGGTACTTCGTTTCATTTTTTCAAAACTAATTAGTCATATTTCAATAACGTGTGGGGGCTCAATCAATTTGGGACGTACACGTGTCACATTAGAGAATTTTAATAGTAACATAATTTGTTTTGATTTTCATTTGATATTTGTTGGGTTGTTGTGATATTTCTAGGTGGTAGCATTGGAGCCGCCAAGCTGTCACTTGTGACTGATTAACGGGCTCACCAAGGCAATGAAAAAGAGGGGAAGTGTTTTTGGAGTTTTGTAGTGTGTTACATTTCACGTCAGAGGATGCGATTTATATTTGTATGACCAACTAACGATCAATGTTGAAGCAAAAAAGATACAATTTCGCCTCTCATTAATATTAAGAAAATGAAAAAAAAAATATTAAGAAAATGAAAAAGAAAAAAAAGATACAATTTCGTCAACCCATCTGAGTAAGTGATTGTGATTGGTGTGCTAGCTAATTGCGTCAAAACTCCAAATAGAGAATTGCCGTCCATTTGTTTTGTTTTCTTGTTTCATTTTGAAACAAAAAATATTACTTATAAAACAGTAAAAAGAATTATTATTAATTTACTGTAAAGAAATAAAACATAATTTTGACATTGTTAGAAATTAGTTTCAAGACATTATTCTAACTCTATCATTTCTCAATTATGTGACTGTCAATGACTTAAGCATCAAAGTTTTTGTGGGAACCCCAACTGCAGAATTAGAGTATCAAAATTTTGGATGGAGCCTATTGGAAGTACATAATAATTTAAATGTATGGTATAAATTTCTAGGAGCCTTTACATGCCTCTACGTACGAGCCGAATTAGTGGTCCACCTGTGGTGGGTCGAAACCGGTGCGAATAGCAACAAAAAAAAATTCTAGAAGCATTTTGGTGGAAACAACCTTAAATATTATACCAATATAAAAAATATATAATGGCCAAATATTATTTTTTTAAAATATTATAAATAATTTTTGAAAATATAATTATAATCTTAAATATAATTATGAACCAGTTTTTAAAATTTTAATAACAATGAGTTCAAAAGGTATTAATTACTACTTTTCCAAAAAAGTAATAACGAGTCAATTAGCTGTACAAGTATTGGGCTTCGCCCTTGGGCTCTTTCTATTCTCAAGGGAGGAAAAAAAAAATCAGATTTTTATGATAATGGAGGAAGTTTGGAAGGAAGGAAAAATAAAGAAAATTATGTCCAAAAGCAAAATAACATAAATTGAACCTGACGTGAATCGAACACGCAACCTTCTGATCTGGAGTCAGACGCGCTACCATTGCGCCACAGATCCAATTGTTGAAAGAGAACAGTTTTAGATTTAGATACCGAGTGTAAGTTTTGATTTTCCATTATTATAAATTCATGGTGCAAAACTCACATGACTGCTGTTACTTCGCTAAGTTTATTAATTGCCACATTTTCAAGGCTGAAGCTACATCCTGATTACACGAATGAAGATTTGAATGTTCCATCTTCGTTGGAAGGGATCTTACGGCGTCGTATAGGGTACATGACCTTCATAGGTCTCTCACGTGAGAGATTTATGTGTGTTTGCAAAGCAATTGTGGCAGTTTTGAACCCCATACAAAAAATCCCACTATTTATTTTCACTATTTATAAAAGAAATACTGTTCATCATTATTTTGCTGGAGTTTTTAATTTTTCAAGATGAATAACTCCTGCTATATATTTTGCAAAAAACAAAAATCCGTCCCGCTCACGGTAGCATGAGCCCTTCCTTACTCTCCCTTATTCTTTATTCCTAGCATTCTCTCTTACAGCATTTTTTTTCTTTTGTACCGGAAATAGGAGAAAAAAAATTAATGCCAGCTAAAGGACCTTTCTACATGACACCTCTTAAATTATATATGTCACTCCCTATTTTACATTAATCCCAAAATATCTCTGACACTGTTTACTCAAAACTTGTATCTTTTTTGGAAAAAAAATTACTGTTGTTAAAATCACCAAAAAGCAAATTTCATGTACTTCTTTTTGGCCGATATCGGAAATTCTTTGTTTTTTACAAATTTCCGGTATCCATTTACCGGAAATTTCAAAATTTTAGGTGCGATTTACCGGAGATTTTAAAAATTCCGGTAATTTTACAAAATTCATTACCCCGTCCCAGAAATTTCACGAATTTCTGGTAGAAAATCAATAGCGGAAATTTCAAATTTTCGGTGTGTATCAAAAATTTCTTTAAAATCTGAAATTTCCGGTATGGCAGATGAAGTTTTAAATCTTTGCGGTCCTCAACCGACAGCTTCAACTTCTTCTACGAATTCATGTGCTGATCTTACGCAGTACTTCGTCACAGATACGGTATGTTTTTATAAATTGATGAAGTTATCTAATTATACGTTTTTGTGATTGTCAGATTTTTGAATCACGAGATAAGATTCTAGAATGGGCACGTTGAATTGAAAAAAGTTATGGTATTGCTGTTGTTACAATCCAATCCGATTATACTAATGGAAAAAGTCACGTTTTTTATAAATTAAGTCTCAGTATTACCGGAAATTTAAAATTTCTGATATGAAGCATCTAGCACGGTAAATTGGTAAATCCAACAAAATTTCTGGTATTTATATGAAATTTCCGCTACGGTATCGGAAATTTCGAAAAATCCGATATTTTGCAAGAATAATTTCGTAAAAATGCAATACATGGGGGGTGGCATGTATAAAATGAGGGGTGATATATAAATTCCTCCAACTATAGCGGTAACATTTAAAGGAAGTTATAAATCTAAACAAATTAACTTTTTATTATATCATTTAAATTTTCCTAAAATAACAATTACTTTTATGTAGGTCAAATTCCAACAATTCTGAAAATCATGTAAATAAGTTGTGGCGCAAATAACTCAATAAAAAAAAAACAATGACATTTAAACATCTAAAACTAAACACTGTATAGAAACACCATAAAATTACATCATAGGTTTTAGAAATCGTATAATTCAACCATTATTGGTGGATTGGCTCGATGGAATCAAGAATTGCGAAGCTACTTAAATTATTTCGTACAATAAAACATGTGTGGGATGATATAAATGATGCTTACTTTGATGTTCATAGCTCTTCTCAAATATATGGTCTGGAAACGAAGTTGTGGAGCTTAAGGAAAGGTGAAAGAGTGTAACATCATACTCTAATGAGCTAATGACCCTCTGGAAAAAAATTGGATATATGCTTCGATGACAACTGGAAGAGCACTGAAGACAATGTTCAGTTCATTAAGAGATAGAAAACAAGTATTTGTTTTTTACAAGTTTGAATAAGGAGGTTAATAATGTTAAGGATCAGATTCTTTGAAAAAGTCCATTACCATCCCTCCGGAAATTTTTTTCTGATATCTGAAGATAAGATGCATGACAAAAAGTGATGTTGGAAAAATCAACAACGGCTAGATCAACACTTACCACAAAAAACCTTGCCGAAGATAGGAAAAATGGTAAAAAAAATATGATCGACCTTGGTGTGAACACTACAAACATCCTTGGCACGCACGTGAGACTTGTTGGAAATTTCATATAAAGTATCCTAATGCAAAAAAGAAAGGTGAAGGTCTTCAAGCGACTTATAATCAAGGGCCACAAATCTTCCTCCACTGCATTTCTGCTCACCTACGAACAGGTGTGCAAACTAAAGAACTCTTTATATGGGCTATAACAGTCCCTAAGAGTTTGGTTTGAAAATTTTACTCAATCAGTAAAGAAACATGAATATACTCAATAAGGACAAGTTTCCTTCCCATATATTAAAACAAATTTAGTATGCTCATAATAAGATTGAAGAGACCATATAAATTTCAAATTATTATCTTCATCATCAATCTTGACTCTAATAGATACTTTTGTATTTTCAATCATACACAATCTATGAAACTGCTCATTCAACAACAACCAATTTTAAATACACTTTCCTTGATATAGCCCTTCAAGTTTCTCCCAAAGCTCTTTAACTAAAAACATACCAAGAACATTCACAAGAATATCCTTAGCCAAAGTCATGCAGATTGTACCCGAAGCTCTCAAATCTAGTTTCTCCCATTTCATGTTGTCCATGTTAAAAAAAATTTCTTTCAACACCTTGGGTAATCTTATTTGTATCAACACATATTTGAATTCAATTATTCTTAAGGAGAAAATTGATTGTGCCATTAAATTTTTCAACTTTAATCTTGACTCCAATAGTTTCTAATTCATAAACAATACCATTGAGAATACTTAGATGATAAGATACTTCCATATTTTCATCCATACACCATGTATAAAACCGCTTCTTCAACAACAATCATTTTGAAATAATTTTCCTTGATTTAACCCTTTAAGTTTCTCCAAAAGCTCTTTGGCTGACAACATACCAAGAATATTCACAGGAATATTCTTAACCAAAGACATGTGAATTATACTCGAAACTCTCAACTCTAGTTCCTCCTTTTTCTTGTTGCTCATATTGGAAATGTTTTCTTACAATGCCTTGGGTAATTCTTATTGTATCACCACATATTTAACTTGAATTTTCCATAAGGAAAAAACTAATTCTTCCCTCAAATTTCTCTAAGTCAAACATCAATGCACTTAAATCTTGACATTGTCAAAAAATGTCTCAACCAACACAGAGTATAAAATTTACTTTATGATGTGAAAGCTTAGACAAAGCTACAACCATAAAGCATACTAAATTTTTTATATCCCCACCAAACAAGGCTCTTGATACCAATTGTAATAAAAAAATAAGCAAGAAAAAAAAGAGGAACACACTAACAACACAATAATTTAACGTGAAAACTCCAAAATCATAAGAAGAAAAAATCATAGTCATTGTCAAGTAACAATTAGAGAATACACTACATGTAAATTATTACAACACATAAACTATCATCAATGATAACACTTTGTCATCATGTAATTTGTTTAAGCATTTATATATGTTTTTGATGATTTTTGTTTAATTATGTTTAAGTTTTATGAAGAAATATGAATAAAGCGAAAGAGTTGAAGAAACAAAGCAGAACCAATAAATTGTGAAGGAATGGTGAAGAAAAAACAATTTTCAGCATAATTTACATGATGACATATTTCCAGTATTTTGATTATAACTAGAGTTTCGTAATTCCTATGGAGACAATACTTTTTGTAATGAAACCTAACAGAGAGATCTAGATACTGGAAAAATTGCGGCCACGATGCCTTTACATTGCACCGAGATGGCTCGCTTTTTTTCCGACACATTTCTTTCTATTTATAGAAAAAAGGCTGGAGAAAATGGGTGGATATTTTTGTGACTCAAATTTGACGACAAAGTAATTTCTACAGCTCTAGAGTGAAGTTTTTCATCACTGGAAGCCAAATTCAAATTGGAAATTCTTGTAATGTTTCTTTATTGCTTTAGCTATAATTTTTACGAGTATGAATAACTAAATTTTATTGATTATGGCTTGTTAAATAAAAGTAAAATTGTGTGAACCTCTTGGGACATATGTTTAGGTTTTTGTACTATTTGCATCTTTGATTTCTTCAGTATTGTTATTCAATTTAATTTTGTGTTAATTTGTTTATATGTGTTTAGGAATATGTGTATCGAATTAGACTCGTAGTGATTACTGACTATAACTCTATGAATCAGAACTAAATTAATTTGTTCAACTTAGTAATATTAGGGATAAGAAATTATAAGTCGTGACTTAGGGTTTAATGCACAGAAACATTGCTTGTTTTAACTAGCCCGTTGACCTAAGAAATTAGGGAGTGTAGTATAGAATAGTTAGTTATGCACCAAGATGTTTGGTATAACAGCTAAGTTAAATCGTCGTAATCATTGATAAATCATCTTAGGGGAAAATAAACTCCAACAACAACAATGACATACAGGGGATTCGAAACAAGGTTTAATCATCGTTAATCTGATCAAGTTTTTCACCATTTTTATTTATTCTTTTATTTTAACCAATTAAATTTGAAAACCCTCAATTTTAATTTCATTAACATGTGAATCTCTTTGTTAAAATAGCACAATCCATGTGGATATGAACTTATAAATATTTTCACTTCGATACATTTTGTACACTTGCTAAATTTTCATCAAGTTTTTGGTGTCGTTGCCGGGAATTGTTGAATTATTTCGACAAGGCAATTTTTATGCTACACTTTTTATTTTAAATTTTTATTTTTTGTTTTATTTAAGTTTCCCAATTTTTGTTCTTAATAAGTTTTATCTAGTTCAGTGCTACTGAGGTATTTTTCTTCTGGTTGTATATGTGAGGTAAAGGAAGAAATGTATAATGAAGCTTGATGTTCAACTTGTATTAGCAAAATTTGAAGCATATTCAAAACAATTGGCTGTCTCAACTAGGGGTGTAATCGGATCGGTTTGGACTAGTTTTTAGTTAAAAGAAGGTATGAACCAATGATATTTCTATCAGTTTGATTTGGTTCGATTTTTAATATTTTTCAAAAATGGAACTGAACCAAACTAACTGGTTTGGTTCAGTTTGGTTTGGATTGGTTGTTCATTCTATAATATTTTTTCAAACATTATATTCATCAACATATTCTTCATTATCATGTTTTTCGGTGTATTTTATGTTATTATTTTTAAAATAATATATTTCATGTAATTGATTTCATGCTCTATTTTTAAAACAAATTACAAGTTGCTCTTAATCCATACGAAACAGTGACATGATTTCCAAATATTGCATCATGAAATAAGTTCACTATCAAATATAAAAGTTAAAACTTTGGAAAGGGATTTAAAAGCTTAAAAAATAGAACACAACAAAACACATATTAATTAACATGTTTCACATCTCAAACACACGTCAAAACTATTTGGAACAAGACTTAAAGGAATTTTGTTGAAGAAGAAAAAAAGGTTAAAAAAAAAGATGAAAAATAAAGAAGAGAACTTGAACACGAATATGGTGACCATAACATATCACAATGACGGTATTGAAAGGAACAATGGTGACGGGCAACGAGAGCAATAGTTCAGTGAAAGCAAGTTTTTGTGACTTATGATTTCTATTTTCTATGTTTTGGAGTTGATTCTAGAAGCGTGTTTTACCTAAAAGGAAGGAAGTGTAAACAAATATGGAAAATGGTTGGACCGATAAAAAATTTGGGCTTAATGATGGGTAGAATATAATATTTAGAGAGTAATTATTTCCATTGCTTCGGTTCATCGGTTTGACGGTTCCTAAAAACTAAAACCAAGAACCAAACTAAACCACACCGGTTTTTATTAGTTCAGTTCGATTTTAGAACCGAACAAAAAACAATCGGCTTGGTTTGGTTTAAATTGTCGTTTTAATTGAATTTTTATGATCCTCTTACACCCCTAGCCTCAACCCTAGTTCCATGAAATGTTAATCCAGTCAAGGCATCCTGATGTGATTTCTAGGGTGAAGCTTACGCCAATGACCATTGTGTACCTGAGGGATACGTTGTAGAGGTGTATTATCCATGAAATTATCAAGAGCCAAATCCTTATTTCAACACCTATAATCCATGGTAGGATGATCATTCAAATCTTAACTAGAGTAACAATTAATTTCAAAATTTTAACCAAAAAGTTCCTCACGGTCCACCACCAAGAAAGTCATCCCTTCTAAAAGAGAATTTGAACAAATTCAAGAGGTTTACTCAAAGGGACCTTGAAGCAATAAAGGTCACTCAAGAAGTACCTAAAATGGAGTCATCTCTTCTAGAAGAGACTAAGAACTAATTCATAAAGATAACTCAAAACAACTTGTAAGCGTTAAACTCAAACATTGAAGAAAGCAAAAAGAACATTGAAGCATCCCTGAAGAATCTTGAAAATCAAATTGAGAAGTTATCTAAACAAGTGGTAGCTCAATCAAGTATAGGTTTTAATGGGAATGCGTTGGATAGTCATATGGATGATAACGTTGAGAGAGAATTCAAAGATGAATGGGAAGTATTCCATGAAGGAGGAGTTTAAGAAGATTAAGAAGAAGAAAAATGCATGCCATCAAATGAAAAAACTAAATCAAGAATAGAAGAATCTGAGGTGAAAAATAAATATTAGAAAAGAGAAAGATTGCAAAGTGAGGATGATCTAGTTTTGGATGAAGCTCCTAAGTTAATAATTTGTTTTGACATGTGGATATCCAACAAGAAAATCTTCATCAAAAGCATGTCCCTAAAATTTATTACAGCAACAAGGTAGATGGAAGAGAAGAAATTGAAAAAGTATCGAATGCCATTTATGCCTTGTTCACTACTATCAAGCTGAAGACGATATGGAAGTAACATTATCAGTACCTCAAGTTCATGGAATTCCTACCAAACAAAAGCAAGAATAAAGGTGATATGTTTTTTATGTCATATAAGACGCCCTAACAAATAACCAAACATTCAAGCTAAGGACCTTAAAGAAGCACTGTGTGGGAGGAAAAACACAAATTTGTGTTATTTTTTCTTTTGTTTTGTATTTCAATTTTTTATAAGTGTGTTTTCCCAATTTGAAACCTGACTGTTCTTTATTTAATGAATACATTTGTTTATGTTGTATTCTTCGGTTGACAATATGATGCTTTACCAATTACAAAAATAATAAAGACATAAGAAAAGAAAAGAGAAAGCAACAATGTTACGGAAGTTCCAAATGCAGATAGACAAAACATGAATAGAAGTTATATTCAATGATCTTATACTCAATCCCTAGATACCTCGGCAAGTAAGAATTGAGCTAAATAATTCCGCTATTTATCTTCTTTCTTGTATGAGTGTGCATATGATTGTGTATATATCTTATTGTTTGCTTTAATTCTGAATTGTAGTCTCTCTGTTACACATTGAGGAAAATTGTTTGTTTTAACTTAGACCCTTTGTTAGGTGAACTTGAAAATAAATTTTATTTGTTGCTAAACCCTTTGATCCTTGGCCATTTCTTTCTGTGACTTTGCCACATATTTATCTGATTTACCTGAAAGTGAAATATTTCCACCCTCTTCTTTGAGTTAGGTAGATTGTTATTTTTCAATGTTTTGTCATGATACATTCAAAAAGTTAAGTTTTTTGTTGCTTAAGCAACAATTTAAGTTTGGGGCTGGGGTACTAGAATCCTATAATTGAAAAATATAATGATGAAAAAGATAAATAAAAGAATGAATAGATGTTAGAAAAAGTATTTATAACGTTCAATTTTAAAGCTTTTGAAAAAAATGCTAAAAAGAAAAACATTTGAAATTATAGTACCCATCAGTTACAAAAGAAGAATATGTAAGGATGATGTGAAAATAGGAAGGTAGCAGGTACTTAACTCCAAGGAATTAAACCTAGTGACCAAATATATTCCACTTGGTCATAAGCCACGTTACAACCTATTAAAGACCTCAAAAGCTTGTTTTCGAATTGAAAGTGACGAATTTTTAGAAATCTTAAAAATTCATATATTTGATGTCAATTTTATGTGAATGAGTGTTTACCCTATTGTTTCAATATGAGTGAACGGTGAGATTTAGAGAATGTTAAGTATATAGAAATTTGAAGTTTTTTTTTTTTTGCATTATGCTGGATTGAAGCAAGGAACATAAGTGATAACTCGTCAATGACAGGTGTCTTTCATTGGTTTGGTAAGTACACAGTTTTGAGGAAGATCATGATTATGAATGAGTTCCTTGATGAGAAGTAACAATGTAAGCTTAAGGTTATGATGACACTCTGCCATCATGTAAATTAAATAAGCATTTACATTTGTTTTTGATGATTTTTGGTTAACTATATTTAAGTTTTATGAAGAAACTGGAAGAAAGTGAAAATTTTGAAGAAACAAAGCAAAACCAAAAAATCATGAAGGAATTGTGAAGACAAAGCAATTTTCAACATAATATACGGGATGACGTTTGCCTAGTATTTTTTTTATCATAACTAGAATTTCGTAACTCCTATTCAGACGAGATTTTTTGCAAATGAATGTATACTAAAGAGATCTAGCTACTGAAAAAATCGAGTCCATAATGCCTTAACATCGCACTGCGATGTCTCGCTTTTTCTGCCATATATATTTTGTTATTTTGAGTAGAAATAGAGGAGAAAAAGGGGTGTACATTCTTGTGACTCAAATTTGACAGGGAAGCAATTTCTGCTGCTCTAGAGCGAAGACTTTCATCACCGAAAATCAAATTCTAATAGGAAATTCATGTACTATTTTTTTATTACTTTAGTTATGATTCTTATGAATAGCTAAATTTTATTGAGTAGGGCTTGTTAGATGAGCGTGTATGAACCCGCTGGAACATATATTTGGGTCTTTGTACTATTTGCATATTTGATTTATTCAATTGTTTTAGATGTGTTTACGAATATGTGTATCAATTTAGACTCATAGTGATTACTGACCATAACTCTATGAATGAGAACTAAATTAATATGTTCAACTTAGTAATTAATTGGGGATAAGAAATTATAATTGTGACTTGGGGTTTAACGCACTGAAACATTGTCAGTTTTAACTAGCATGTTGTCCTAAGAAATTAGGGAGCGTAATGTAAAATAATGAGTTATACGCTAAAAATTTGAGTATAATGGCTAAGTTAAGCCGTCGTAATTATTGATAAATCATCTTAGGGAAAAATAGACGACAACATCAACAATCACATACAGGGGACTTAAAACAAGGTTGAATCATCGTTAATCTAATCAAGTTTTCCATAGGGATGGCAACTGGTCGGGTGCGAGTTTCACACTACTCAAACCCGCACCCGAAATCGGCACCCGAACCCGAACCCAAACCCAAATGTTGTTCGGGCAAAATAATACCCACGCCCACACCCGTTGGGTTCGAATTTTTTCACCCAAACCCGAACACGCAGTAAAATACATAAAAAAATACATTTTTCCTACAACTTTCCACAATATTTTATATATATATATATATATATATATATATATATATATATATATATATATATATATATATATATATATATATATATATATATATATATATATATATATATATATATATATATATATATATATATATATATATATATATATATATATAAAAGCGGGTGTGATTTCGGGTGCGGGTTTTCACCGTTGACTCGGGTTCGGGTGGGCCCTGCGGGTGCAGGTCTGCTTGCCATCCCTAATTTTCCACCAATTTTATTTATGATTTTATGTTACCTAATTAAATATGAAAATCCCCAATTTTAATTTCAATAATACGCAAATCGCTTTGTTAAAATAGCATAATCGTTATGCAGACGAACTTATAAAGTTTATTAATTCAATATATTTAGTACACTTACTAAATTGTCATCATTCAATCATCTCAATAACTCAGTACACATATTACAAAATAAATATTTAATTATTTCTCACAATAATTTAGTATAAGAGAAAATATAAAATTTCAAATGCAAATTTAATCGTGTTGAGATTTTTTTTCAACATGTATATTTTTAATTAACATCAAAATCAAAGTTGTTTCAAGGTTTTATAAGTTCGGTATGGATTAGACTCAATTTAAGTATGACAAAATAAAGAGACCATATTTAACCAAAATTTATATGAGAATTTTTTTATTAAATCTTTTTTAACCATTAATTAATCATAATTGATTTTGAACTATGCTAAATACGACTCAGATTAGGATGAAAGATGAATGTTTCTTTTCATTATTTACTTGAAAAAAATTACCATTTACTTTTAATCTGATTTGTCATTTTTGGAGACTATCATACGACAAAGCTTTGATGTGTATAAAAATATGATGTTATTGGAAAAAACTTAGTTGACTTGACTCAATGATTTGTCATTATCCAGTAACAGAGACAAACACAAAAGAACGAGGCTGCACATCGGCTTCTTCCTTCCCACCACTATCACTCACGTCACTACGTTTGCATTTGCAACAATATTGCGGTAATGCACTGCACCGAATAATAATTAAGTAATTTCACACTAATCTTCAGGGGCAATATAGACATTATAGCAGCAGGTTGCTTCACTCCACCCCCTCTCTATTTTATTCTCTTTCACACGCCAAAAATGGAAATAATATTCCAAAGAACTTATAATTTCAGACTAAAAAGAATTTATGAAAATTTATTGGAAGCGACAGGTCTTTGCATATCAAACTTACACTTTATTTATTTTAGTCTCTTTAACTGATTTGGTCGTTAGAGTATTATTCTTGCAGATTCATCAACGCCGATGTATTAGAGATTTATACTATCGTATTTAAGAGTCAATCATCACAAAGCAATCACAATTCTAGTTTCAGTGTGGAATAGTGGTGTAGTCTATGGGAGAAATCGACAATTTGTTCCCGCAAAGATTCATGACCAGATCACCTTCGATCCAAAAGTCGGATTGCTACCAGAACATGTTAATATGGATAAGCTAACCTCAGACATCACGCTAAGGAAGTTTGTAGAATCTCCCAATCTCACGTTGCTTCAAATTATCGCCATCGTTGAGATCCTCGGTGAAGCGCTGAGTGACGAAGAGCCTCTATTGCAAAACCTCATTCAAATGACAGTCGATACAAAATCGTGAAGATAAGATAGATCAATGTTAGAATTTTGAGATCACGAGAAGATGGACGAAATCCCAAACGATGCGTTCCAACTGATCATAATAGCTAGCATAGCGAACCACACCATATTCGGTCTTATTTTAGAGTATGGAAGTTTGTGTAACATCCTTTACATTGATACACTCTTGAAACTAGGACTCCACCAACATGATCTAGATCCATACGATGACAAAAGTCTCCTTGCGTTCAACGAGTCCTCAACTCGCCCTTATGGAGAAGTGAATATGTTGTTATCTCTTGGAAAATGAGAAGATGAAAGAAAGTTAACTATTTATTTCCTGGTAATTCCATAAAAAGTGCTTTCAGCGGCATCGTAGGGAGATCCTTCCTAACATCACTAGATGTAGTGTCCTTACTAGTCCATCTCAAAGTGACGTTCACAGTGATGTGAGAATCCAATTGTCCTCTATGCCGACTTAAAGACAATAAGGCGTATGTGTGATACCATCTCTCCTCATGAGTTGGTCGACATCGACCCAGCTGTGGTAGGACATCAGTTGAATGTCGATCATAATGCGCAATATGTTTCTTAGTGAAGAAAAAGGCACTCGCTGAAAAAATTCGGAGCTACGACTAACACGGTTCAAGGATTGTTATACGCCAAATTTATTTTTGAAGTAAAACACAATGAATTGCACTCCAACGTTGTGCTAGTTAAAATAACCTCTAGGAAGTGGAGGATGTGTGTCAATTATACCGACCTCAACCGGGTGTGTCTGAAGGGTTCCTATCCATTGCCAAATATAGACAAGTTGGTAGATAGTTCACTCGAGTACAAACAATTGTCATTCATGGATGCTTATTTTGACTACAACCAAATATCAATGTTTGAACTTGATAGAAGAAAGACTGCATTCATGACCGAGCATGCCAATTACGAATACAACATGATGCCATTTGGATTCTCACGATTTTTGGTTCAAATCTTTAATTTACTTGTTTACAACCTCCTTAGATCACCGAATTAATTATAAATTGACTTCCAATTTCTACGTATTCACCGAATTCACAATCACCTTTCAGTTTCATCGTGCACAACCTTCTCTGATGTCAAAATCAAAAAGCTCTCAGAAGCAAACACAGAGATCTATCATAGCCAATTTGACAAATTATCTTCTCAACCACGATTCTCTAAAATCTAGATCTTCGATTCTTTTGGAAACTTCACAAAGTGGCAAAATGAAGGATCTGAGATTCGAATCCAGGGCTACTCCGAGCGGTGAATGATGTGTCCATGATGAACACATCGGGAATTCACGATCCATCCCTCGATCTAACGTTGTCCATATTTCTGATCCCTACCCGGGTACTTATTTTGGAGATCTAAAAGATACTACAAGTTCATAGTTAACACTGGGCACAAATTAAATTTCGAGACACCTTCTATGGGTGCTAAAGGATCTTTGGCCAGTTGATGGGCCTACCCCAAGCCACAATCGGTGTTTCCCTTATCACTTAGTCCAGTTCTTACTCGAAAGGTCTACACCGGGGTGCCGCTTAAAGAATAGAAGTGTTCAGGATAAAAAATTAATCTCCATGTAAGCTAAGTAGTTCCACTGAACACATCATACTAATCAATTCAATACGACACATCATACCCTTGGTGGGGGAACAATCCTCTGTAACGCGGAGCATAATACAAAGTACAACCATATGATGTCGAATTTGTTGATCCTATGCCTCGCCCTGGGGAACGTAACCAAATCACCAAGCACGTCATACTAATCAATTCAATACTACAGTAAATTCTAAATATATCGAACAAGTATAGCAACAAAAATGGTGGTAGCTAACAACAATCTAGGCACCAAGTTGCACAAAGCAGGAAATTCCAAAGGCACATTTGCCATTTCAATACAATAAAATGCACTATTTTCTTTGTAAAGCAAGATGTTAAGGCTCTGATGAACGTTGGTGGTTCCACCTTAATTCACAAACTTCGTAGGGTAAAAGAGCAAACCCTAGAGTTACAACAATTCGTAAACAATGATAATGACAAAGTAAAGACAGACAAAAATCTTTAAAGTGAATAATACTTGAATCATCGAGGTAAAATATTCCATTAAAATAATAAATATTTTTACACCTAAGGAAAAAAAAGCCTTGGAAGTATTGCAAGAAATAAAAATAGTACAATAAAAGAAAAATAAAGTTTAAACGTCTGAAGTTGAGGCGTCGGGACAACAACTAGCGTCTCCGCAAAAATTATGGCCTCGGGGTAGAACTTCATCGCCCATTCCGTAACTTGCTCGTGAACTTCGAGTACAACCTGCATGTTCCGCTCAAGAGAGTCACAGAGCACCCGTTTTTGATTTGCCACCTCGTATTGGAGGAGTTTTAAGGCCTATCCATGGGCCTCGATTTCCCAAAGAAGGGCTTTTTGGTGCTCTTCTACTTGGCGAGTCTTCTCTAAATAGAATTAGAAGTAATTTTATACCATTTATCTACATCCTGAAGAGAACCCTCCATCTTAGTCACACGAGCTACCATAATTAAAGGAGAACCATGTTTTTTTGCAACCTCTTTCAAAGAGTTGGAAGCCTTGACAAGAACTGAGAACTTTGGTTATTATAAGAACTGAGAACTTTTAATAATAACCATACGATTTAAAATCAATGTCTCATATTTCAATCAAATTTTAAGAGACAATAATTAATACATAGATTCTGCTTTAAATACATATCACATAAATGTAGATCTAAACATTGATTTTAAATCGTATGGTTGTTATTAAAAGTTCTTAGTTCTTATAATAACCAAAGTTCTCATTTGATACGTCCCCTATATGTGTGTATATATATTTAAAATAGTTTTTGCGCTGTATGATTGTATTCGGGTCGATTAACAAAAAAATGCAATATTTAATATTTTTAATGACATTAAAATTACATGTTTGGTAATGAATTTAGAGACAGTGTTGCTAATTTTTAAATTTGTGAAACATTAAGAGATTATTACGACGACGAAGATTTGTAATAATATTGGAGTTTTACCTTAAAATAGACAATAAAATTAGTTTTTATTATTATTTTAGATTAATATAATTAATTTTAAAATTGTAATGATGTTATTATAAATATCTCATTAAATTTATATATAAATTTTAGTATATAAGTTTATTTAAAAATTTATATATAATTGTTCGTTATACTTTAATATTATTTTTAATTTTAATATATATTAACTTTTTTTTTTCATGTGTTTGCTAATATATGTATTTTTATTTTATAAAAATTAATTTAATTATAAAATATAATAATAAAATGAGATTATCAATTTCTTAATTAAGAATGTCATTTTATGTCATCTTGTATTTATTAGTAAGTATAACAGCTAATTTACCAAACACTCAAATTAACTTATCAGCTACCAGCTATCAGCTATCAGCTACAAGCTACCAGCTACAAGTCATCAGCTACCAGCTACCAGTTTGTTTTATCAAACAGAGCCTTAGGGTATATTTGATAAGACAAAAAAAAAGAGCTTTTAGTTTTTCAGCTCACATTAATCAAAAAACTATGTTTGGTAACGGTATTTTAGCTTTTAGCTTTTCTACTGGCATTTAGTTTTTTTTCGAAAGCTATTTGAAGTAGCTTTTGGGCTTGTAGCTTTTAGTTTGTGACTTTTTTTCCATTTATACCCTCATTATTTTAACAAAATATTATTATCCTTATTAATTAAAATAATTTTTTATGTCATTTTGTATCTATCAGCTAGGGGTGGCAAAACGGGTCCGGTCCGCGGGGAAAGTCCATTTTACCCGCACTTTTTTGCGGGACGGGGCAAGGTTTTAGGCTCGCTCTCTTTAATGTGTCCGCCCCGCCCCGCCCCTTTTTTTTTTGTGGGCTTTTGCGGGCATTTGTTTTTTCATAGAATTTTACTATTTTTAGGCCTAAAAAGTCGACTGCCCGCGGGCTTTCCCCGCCCCGCCCTCACTTTTTTGCGGGACGGGGCAATGTTTTAGACTCGCACTCTTAAAAAAGCCCGCCCCGCCCCGTTTTTTTGCGGGCTTTTGCGGGGCGGACCTAAACGGGGCGGGCATGCCCGTTTGCCACCCCTACTATCAGCTAACGAAACAGCTAATTTACTAAACACTTGTGTTAGTTAATCAGCTATCATTCATCAGCAATAAATTCCCAGCTATAAGCTACCAGCGGCTAGCTATCAGCTACCAGCTATAAGCTACCAATTAGTTTAACTATTCAATTTTTGTAAGCATATTTTATCGCATTTTTTAAACATATTTTAAACACATTATACAAAATATAAAATAAACATTGGTCTAACGTTATCGCATAATAAAAATATTGATTTCATTACAATTCTATCTTTAAATTACCTTTTTTTAATATTATGCACATCATTCTCAATCTTCTAACGTTCTACTATACATTCAATTTATAATAATTAACACAATAATTAATAAAAACCATTATATAAAACTATTAGACTTTTATCTTTAATTTTTTCAATTTTTTAAATCTTACAAAAACTTAAAGTGACATTTAATATATATAATGATGGAGTCACTGTTGATGTAGTAGACTTTAGTTTTGGAGAGATTAGTAGACCAAGACTTATGAAGATAATAGGAGAATAATTACTACAAATATAAAAGTTATTATATACATGAAAGAGAGAGGAGAAAATGGCAGGCAGAACAAAGAAGATGTATTATCTTTCTTTCTAATACTTGTTCATTTGACTTTGTTCTGCTACCAATAATCAATAAAGTGAATGGTTGGGGGTGGAAATGGAGAGTGGCCTGGTGGAGGGTTTAGTCCGGGACCGATGACTCTGATTTCGAACTTGTTTGGAGACAACGATGACTGTAAGACATTCTCAGAGCTTCTCGCCGGTGCTATGTTGGATGTGGAGCATGCAGGAGGAAGAGGTGGCGGTGGCTTGTCACCGATGGCCATGTTTAGTTCTCAACCTCAGGTAATAAACCTCAACAGCTTAATTATTGTTGTCTGTCTTTGTTTCATTTGTTGGTTAAGTCAAAAATTCATGGCCCGGTTGAAATGATGTTGCACTAATATTCATTTATGGCTTTGTCTGTGTTTTTCACAATTTGTTCAACAAAGTAATCCTTCCGTTTTTTATTATAAATCGTTTTAGACTTTTTACACAGTTTAAGAAAAATAATAATTATTGTATGAAAATGAGAAATTATGAAGGTTTTTACAAAATTATCCTTCATTAATGACATATGAAAGATAAATTTATATAATTGAAAGGAGAGAGAATAATAAATATTTAAGGATATAATAGGAAAAATAGCATTAATTATTCATTGGAATTGTAAAGCGACTTATATTTAAATACAATTTTTTTTCCAAAACGACTTATAATAAAAAACGGAGGGAGTAATAGTTAAATGAATTATTACAGTTGTATTGTTAAACTATCTCAGTTTATAGTTTACGGATATATTTGATTTTTTATTAACTTATTAAACATAAATTATTATTATTATTTAGTTATTATTATTAATAATATTTTTAACTGTTTTTTAGAAATAAAATAAGAGTTTAATGGTTATGCACTGACAATGTAAAAATGTTTTACACTGTCATCCAATTAGAATATAACGTTCTGCCATGTCATACAAGTTTTTTTAAATTTTCAGTCTGACTTGTTTTGATTCATGATCGTCATTGGTTGACGGTGTAAAACTATTTTACACTGTCAGTGCATAACCCTATTTTCCATAAAATAAATGAAACTAAATGATAAATAATTAAATGTATTATAAGAAAAATAGAGAATTATATAAAAATATTAAATTTTATGAATTATATTAATCCTGTAATAGATAAAAATTTGAGAGGAGTATAATCATCACAATCATTAAGAATGAGAATTTGTTAATATTTACTCTCTCCTTTCTACTCATATTAAGTGTCGTGTTTCTTGATATTTATTTATTTATTTATTATAACTATTCTTAATTAACAATATATTAATTTTGTTTTCCCTAATATAGTTTTGTTGTAATTTAATCAACTAACTACTTTATTAATTACAAGTATATTACTAGTAAAGATATTTTATTAAATAAAGTTATTTTTTATAAGAAACACAAAAGTAAATAATAATGATTTTTTTTATTATAAAATTGATATACTTACTTATTTCTGTAAAAATACGTGTAACATTAATTTAATATAAAATGGAGTAAGTAATATTGTTTCTCAAAATTATGTTTTAGGAGAAACTAGTAACAAACCCGTGCATTTGCACGGATTCTCGTACGGGACGCGCATTTGTTGCAGATGTACATTTTTTAATAGAAAATGTTTGGTACCTGTGAAAAAATAATAATTAAATATATAGAAAAATGTCTGGTACCCGTAAAAAAATAATAATTAAATGTATAAAAAGATGTCTGGTACCCGTGAAAAAATAATAATTAAATGTCTAGAAAAATGTCTGGTACCCGTGAAAAAATAATAATTAAATGTATAGAAAAATGTCTGGTACCCGTGAAAAAATAATAATTAAATGTGTAGAAAAATGTTTGGTACCCGTGAAAAAAAATAATTAAATATATAGAAAAATGTCTGATACCCGTGAAAAAATAATAATTAAATGTATACAAAAATGCATGGTACCCGTAAAAAAATAATAATTGAATGTATAGAAAAATATCTGGTACCCGTGAAAAAAATTAAATATTTTAATCAATAACTTCATGTTCCCATTAATGTTCAATATTTTGATCAGTAATTTGACAGTCCCGTTAATATTCAATATTTTGAACAGTCACTTCACGTTTCCGTTATAATTATTTTAATTTGGTGTTATAAAAAATAAAAATTATCATCTTAGTAAAATCTATTTTCAACATCGAAATTATCATTTTTAAATATATAATATATAAAAATATTGTTACTCATTCATGTTATGCATTCAAACACACACAAAAAAATTCAATAAGGAAAAAATTGTTGCTATATTTCTTCATCCAAAAAAAATTTCAAATCTAAACAAAAATTAAATTTATTTATATATTACGTTAAAACATCTTTGTTATTCGTTTAATATATTACTGCAAAATAATTTTATATAGAATGAATTTTGAGAACTATATATAATGGCTAGTGTAATTTATTATATTTCATTTTTAATTGAAGTCATTAGTCAAATTTGACATTAACTCAATGAAGATTTAATATATTGAGACTATGTACCACGTAAAATAATTATACAATCATTTCAAAATAAAAGAAGTGTGAGCATAAGTAAAGTAGGAAAAGAAAAAAAATAAGTTATGTTTCCAAGAAAAGTTTATTTAATTTTTTAATTAGAAATATTGAAACATACAATGGAAAGTAATGAAAATAATGGAAGAGTAGAAAAGTAAAAAAGTTTGAAGGAGCAGTGTTCCACGTGGCACGATAATGAAGCAAAAGGGCATATTAGTACTTTCTAGAACAGTTTCTTTTCTTATATTGTAGATGTTAATTTATCTATTTTTTTTTATCAATTTAATTCGTCTCTTAATTGTATTTTTGCACCGAATTTTAATAGTGCTTAGGGTGAGAAGGTTGGTGGAAAATTTAAGTCATCTTAGATTAAAAGTAAAGCCTGATTAGATTACTTAATCTCATATTTAATTTGGAGTTTAAATGAATTGCTTGTGGTTAACAATAATAACATGATCACTCTGAATTTGAATTGAATTGTTTCTGTTTCCTTATTCTCCTAACAGCAATCACTAGCACAATCCTATTCAAATGTTCAAACCCAATCTGAACATTCATTTTCTGCATCAATAGTGCCTACAAACACCTCATCAACACAACTTCAAGCAGTTACATTCAACAACATTGCTCAACAACACATACCAAACTCTAAGGAACCAATAGCAAAATCTCTTGATTATTCTTCAAACTCCGAACAAACATCACACCAGTCTTGTTCTGTGAATGTCGATAAAGCTAACGACGACGGCTACAACTGGAGAAAGTATGGACAGAAACAAGTTAAAGGTTGCGAGTTTCCTCGAAGTTATTACAAGTGTACACATCCGAGTTGTCCGGTGAAGAAAAAAGTCGAACGCGATCTTGTTGATGGACATGTAACTCAAATTATTTACAAAGGAGAGCACATTCATGAACGTCCTCGTCCAAGCAAGCTCACAAAAGATAATTCAAATGTGCAACAAGAGTTGTTAGGAGCAAGTGACAGTGACGAAGAAAAAGAGCATGAAACTGAGAAAAATTATGAACCTGATCACAAAAGAAGGTAAGGGTTAAGTTTGTATAATCACGTTCTTGTGAGATAAAACATTTTTACTGTCAACTAATCACAAACAAACCATTCTTTATATGACTTTTCACATAGGAGTACTGTCTCAAAGCCTAGAATCGTTGTGCAAACAACAAGTGATGTGGATCTGTTAGAGGATGGATATAAATGGCGCAAATACGGGCAGAAGGTTGTGAAAGGAAATCCACATCCAAGGTGATTATGCAATTACAACTACTTAATTAGAGTCGAATGATTTGGTCTCTGAATTTTTGTACCACTATATCATCTCAGCCATTAATCACGCTCTAATCGTACAGTCATTAGTCAACATTAGTTATCATCTAGACTTTAGTTTCTGTCCTTTTAGAAATCAAGTATACAGTAGTACGACCTTTTTTGAACATGATTTGTTCTATAATCTTTTACTACTGTAACATTGATTTCTAAGGGAAAAAGAGCTAAAGATCGAATAATAACAAATGAGTGTACAATCAGAGTGTGATTAATGGCCGACAATGATGTTTCATGGTTTTTATGTTTGAAGTTGTAAGAGTTGAGAAATATAATTTAGTCTTGAAATTAACGAAACTTTGAAATGATTAATGAAAATGAAAAGATGATAATGTGCATTATTGTATGATATGTTGTAGGAGCTATTACAAATGCACCAGCCCGGGTTGCAATGTTAGAAAGCATATTGAGAGGGTTTCAACGGATGCTAAAGCAGTAATGACAACATATGAAGGAAAACATAATCATGATGTGCCAGCAGCTAAGACTAATAGCCACACCCTTGCAAACAATAATAACGCATCACTGATAAAATCACAAAATGTCATACCTGAGTATAGTGTTCAGCAGCAGCAGCCTTCAGCAGTGGCACGTCTAAGGTTGAAGGAAGAACATAGAGTATAGTGTTCATATTATATATAAGACAGGAAGCATGTGTCTGCAACTCACAAGTCAGCTTTTAAGGTTTGATGTTTTTTATACAGTATGAGGAAAAAGTTTTGATCCAGGACTATAAGTCCAATTCATGGTATGTGTAGAAAGTAGCATTGGAAATGTGTGTGATTGGTTTATGTATGTAGAAATTAGGACTTGTGGTGAATGTTAGGAATTTTACACACAACTTGTACTATTTTGCAGATCTTCTTACATATAACTTGTATTATCGTACCAAGTTACTATTTCAAATTGTCTTAATTTTAAAATAAATCTTTGAGAGGGAAAACATCAAAGGATACCAACTTGATCTTCATATGAATGACTACCAGAGGATATTAACTTCATATCTCGGACTAAACATTAAATGAGTTGAGTTGTGTAACATTGATTACATGTTATAGTCAAAACTAAAATTAGGGACCGGATAACTATTCTTCAAAGCAACTTGATTCTTGTTGAGAATATAAGAATGAGCGTGGGGAAAATAGTCACACAGTAGATAGAAATGTGATGATTTGAGCATTTATAAGTGGAAAAACCCACACACTTATAACCTTAAGGTTTTAGGTGGACAAATGGTGTCACATCCTCTAAGGATTTAGGTAGTTGACAACAAATTTCATTGCCTTTGGATATTTCCCCTGCAAAAGAACGGGACGAAGCACCCCACTAAAAATTGAAGGCGGGACGGAATCGATTAAGTCCGCAGGCATTGCACTTTTTAAATTTAAAAATACAAATATTTATGTTAATGTTCGCATTCACAAAAACTTAAGAAAACAGAACGAGTATGGATGACACGTTAAAAAGTGCATAACTAAAATTTTGATTCGTCTCATAAAAAATGTGAAAAAACACAGACATATTTATCGTTCCGAGTTTGTTTTGTCACTTGTACCTAAAATAAATTAATTGAAGAGTTGTTTCAGTAACATTTGTAGTATTTAGCTGTTTGATTAGTGCCTCTAGTCTCTCACTCATCAACTTTTTAAAAGTGAATATTTTTATCAACTCCAATATTCCCTTCTTTTTAGTACCCTTACCAATGAGTACACGACATTTAAGACTAGAAAGAATGAGTTTTGAAATTTAGTTTATAAAAATTACTGGTACTCCCTCAAGTTTTATTAGAAGAGAAAATTCACTTTTTAATTAATTTTATGGAATGAAAATGTATTGAATTTATATATGGATCAAATATATTAATTATTGAATGTATTAAAAAATGAGAAAAAGGTTTATACACTGTATAAAATAATTTTACACTGTCAACCAATCACAACCTTATATCAGAATACAACACACTTTAATTTAAAAAAAAATTTAATGACAAGACACTTTATTTATTTTCTATTGGATGCTATCAGTGCATAAAAATTAAACTCTTAAAAAATAAAGTTTTTCTTATAATAAAGATCAGAGGGAGTATTATGTAAATTAATTTTAAAAAGAGTTCTAAAGAAGAAAAAAAATTAAATGAAAACATATTTAGCAATTTCACTTTGAAAATTGTTTTTAATTTGTATAATATTAATAAAAAGCATATTATATTTTCTTGCTTTTTAATTTTTAAAACTAAAAATCAAAAATTAAAATCTTTAAAATTTATTTTAATTTTTGTGTTTGAAAATTTTAAATAGAGAATAATTTCTTAAAATTAGAGTATCAAACAAATTTTATTATTTTTAAATTTTAAAAAATAATTCTTTAAAAAAAAAACCATTCAAATAGACCCGCAGAGGAGATATTAATTAAACATAAAGAAATCCATGGGGTGGTTGTTGGATTGACATTCATTCACTCACAAAAGTAAAAGACAAGTAGAAGCAAACAACCACCAGTTACGGTCGTCACTTGCACATGATTTCCCAATTGAAAAAAAAAAGTTAACAAACACAGCTTCTATTTTATAGGCAACACTGCACATCATTTATAACACAGAAAGGATGTCTCATAAATAAACAATAAAAGATAATTATAGTAGTTAACAGTCACGGAAAAAGAAACATCTACCCAACCCATTCTCACTCTCTCACACTCACATACACTTTGTACCCGACCCAACAAAAATCCAGAATCAGACAAAGATTTTCTTCCCTTCATCACACTCCACAACCACCACCATCACATCTCATCTAACTTCAAACCTATTTGAAAAGAGAGAAAATGTTTGAGGAAAGAAACAAAACTTAACATTTCCCTTTCTCTACTCTTTGCATTGTGCTTTTTTGTACTGTTTTTTCAGAAGTAGAACTATGAGGAAGCATGGATGGCAGCTACCTTACCATCCTCTTCAGGTTGTGGCTGTTGCTGTGTTTTTAGCTCTGGGGTTTGCTTTCTATGTTTTCTTCGCTCCTTTTGTTGGAAACAAGATGTTTCAGTATATTGCAGTTGCTCTCTATACGCCTCTGGTAGTTTTTTATTATTCCATCTTTCAATTTTTTTGTTGTTGTTTATTTTTTGAGATGCTTTCTATTCTAAGTTGGTTGGAGTATGGCATGAGATCTGTGATGCTTTTTGTGTATGTCTATTGTGTTTCTTTTCCTTGTTCCTTTTCATTGTGCTCCACACTTTTTGGACTTATGTTCAGCTACAATGTTCCTAGGTATACTCAATTTTGGTAGCACATTAGGCACAATATTTGTTTATGTATTATCTAGGTTGAAGACAGCATAATATATGGTGTTTGATGAAAATTTTATTGGTGAAAAACCGGTTTGAAAGTTGTTGTAGTTTTATAGCTTCTTGGTATAATGATTTTGTCTGTTAAAAAAGCCATAAGGTGCAAGAAAATGATTGAGTATTGGATTAAGTAATAGGAGGGAGACTCTTCTTCCCCTAATAGGAATGTGTTAGGAAATAACTCATCATTAAGATTTATTCTAGGACAGAGCACAGAGAAGCAATCAAGGGTCTTGAATGATTAATATAATGGATTGCACAAGCAATTAGGGGTAATTGAGTGGTTTGTGTGTCTTACGTCTAATAAGGCAATCAGAGGAGAGAATGGACCTTTTGAACTCAAAATGTACTTCATTTTTCTGTTAGGGAAAAACAACTTCTTGGAGACTATACATACCATGTATCATGTCTCACAATTTAAATACCGTGATGGGGAAATATAAAGGAATGTAAACCATTGGATTTAAGTTTAGTGGATGAAATGAAAGGCTGTCTTGTGTAATGTTACGTATGAACCCACTATCCTCTGGAGCACAATATAAACTTGAAAAACTAAGTATGAAACATATTAGTCTATGCTGGTATTCACTTTCTATCCTTTCATGTTTCTTCCTTGTTATGATTATTTTGGTTTCCCTTGCTATATATGAATGTCCTAGGGCTATTATGCCCGACATTATTTTAAAATGTTTGCAACAGAAAGATTGGACAAAGACAGCTTTGTTTTAATAATTGCGCTTTTTTTATAAATACAAAAATCACAAGGGCATTATGATCTTTTAGTGATATCTCACCTCTTTCCAGATTACTGTTGTTTTTGGACTCTACATTTGGTGCGCTGCAGCAGATCCCGCAGATCCTGGGGTTTTTAAGTCCAAAAAGTATCTTAAAATTCCAGACAGTAAAAAACTTGTTGGACTAAAGAATTCGAAATTAGGTGAAGAGTTAACTCCATCAATGCACGATGCAACTGCTTCAACAGTTGGAGGAAATTCCATAGATAGTGAAGCATTTGGAACAGAAGGAAATATGAAAGATGCTTATAATTCAGTAAAGAAGGCAAATTCATCTTCTTGTTTGTCACGTTTCCTTGTGGTTTGCTCTCCTTGTGCTTATATATGTCGCTGCTCTGGTTCAAATGAAGAATCTTCTGATAAGCAAACCAGTGAAGATGGTATGTTCTATTGCAGTTTGTGTGAAGTTGAGGTAAGTTGAAGCTTTTTAACTTGAAACCTATTTCCCCTCTATTGGAGTCCATTTTGACAGTAGTTCATGCTGAATTTTACGATCACCTTCAGTGTCATATTCATACTTGCTATGATGAAAAAAGTTTATATTATTGAAGAATAATATTGTTTCAGGTCTTCAAATACAGCAAGCACTGTAGAGTCTGCGACAAGTGTGTAAATCACTTTGATCATCATTGCCGAGTATGATTTCTGATTTACCATTTCTTAACTCATTGTTTGGCATATGTTCTGAATGACTGGTGTATTCTGAGTTTTGCAGTGGCTCAACAACTGTATTGGGAAAAAGAACTATAGGCAATTTTTCAGCCTGATGGTTGCTGCCATGCTCTTGGTAAGCAATTATGCCTTGCTCGTCATTCACATGGTTAAACCTACTCCAAGTTATTATAATTTTGATATACTTTTGTGAACCTTGGGCTTTGGGGATTGCAGTTTATTCTTCAATGGTCAACTGGGCTCCTTGTGCTGGTTTGCTGTTTTGTTGAGAGGAAGCAATTTTCTAAAGAAATATCCTCTAAGTTGGGAAGCAGTTTCTCCATGGCTCCCTTTGTTATTGTTGTGGTGAGCATTCCTCCTTCCCCTGTGGTTGTGTATTATAACGTTATTATACTGCTTTAATTGTTACCGTATTTATTATGAATTTAACTTTGCTCTTTTTGTTCCTCTAAATTTTTCAGTCTGCATGTACCATGCTGGCTATGATTGCTACTTTACCTGTTGTTCAGCTTTTCTTCTTTCATATCCTCCTCATTAAAAAGGTGAGATACTATGTTTTTCCTGTTGAAAAATATAAGTTTATATCATAATTCCCATTTAACAATACTAACATTATTAGTGCTCAATGTTCTGGTTTTTGCGATTGACTCAGGGACTCAGCACATATGATTACATTGTAGCTATGAGGGAGCTGGAGCAAGAGCAGGAACAGCTAGGAGTTGGAGGCCAGCAAAGTCCCCAAATGTCAACTGTTAGTTCATTTACTGGGTTGAGCAGTGTAAGCTCCTTCAATGCTTTACATCGTGGTGCATGGTGCACACCTCCACGCATGTTCCTTGAGGATCAGGTGACATTTTCAATTCTTACTGATAACTATATCAAGAATAGTAGTCTGTGTCAACCATGGAATCTTGTCATAGCTTTGTTGGATGGTTTGTGGCAGTATACATATCATGCAAAAAATATCCTTTTGCCTACACTTAGGAAAACTAAAACTTCATCTACTAAGCCTTTTCATTTGACATGCTTCCTCTAACTGAATGCTAATTGAAGTTATACTGCTATGTCTTAATTTATTTGTTTTTGAACTTTTTTAGTACTATTATGTATTCAAGGGATAAGGTACTAAGCTACAAAGTGGATTCTGTCATTGGATAGCATGATCTCATTTATTTCGCTTATTTTCTATTTTCTTTCTTGAATTTACTTACTGATCACCACCTGTTCTTTTTTTTTGGGGTGGGACATTGTTCTAGTTTGATGTAGTGCCCACGGAAACAGGTTCTGTGAGTTCACTGGGAAAGAAGTCAATGAGAGAAGAGCCATTGAAGAAAAAGAATCCTGGAGGTGTCAAAATTAGTCCTTGGACATTGGCGCGATTAAATGCAGAAGAAGTTGCTAAGGCAGCTGCTGAAGCACGAAAAAAGTCCAAAATTCTGCAACCTGTGATAAGACACGATCAGGCTGCCGGGCTAGAACGAGACACCAGTTTTGATAGCACTGGCCGAAGAATGGTTCCCACTATTGAGAACAATAGAAAGCGGGATAATAAGCGCATTTACCTTCCTCCTGATATATCTATGGAATCAATGGCAAAAGTTTCTTCCAATAATACCGAAATGGGATTCAATGGAAGGTCTGGCTTTGCCCCTCCTCATTTCCGTAGGGCAATTCAAACAAGCCAAGCAATGTCAAGCTCAGCTGGCATTGTTCCATCATCGCCTGAAAGCAGTTTCACCTCCCCTGATATTCACCCTTTTGAGGCTTTGGGAACTGACGAAATAAGAAATAGTGCAAGACTTTCATCTGCTGGTGCTGCAACTCTGAACGAAAATCCACTTTCAAGGTCAACAAGTGACGGGTATGATGCCTCCGGCGGGGAAGACAGTGACCAGGTTCCTAGTAGGGTTGTTCAGAGAATTGCCGATTGGAGTAGTGTTCTTTTCAGAGATGATAAGGATGAAAGGCCTTTTAGGCCTCCATTGTCATCCAACATGACTCATAGTAGAAACTAGTAATTTTTAACTAACATAGGTGTGAATTAGACAACTATCATTCTGACTATTTAGATTGTAATTGTTCATTAATTTTTGAGCTTGAGGTACTTCAGCATCATGTAGCCATCATCTTCTTTTACTAGTTAGTATTCTTGAACTCTATAATTACTTGTGTTCATATTCTACTATGTTTGAGATGAGTTTGTAGTAAGCAAACACAAGTGAAATATTCCAAAAAATTCACATTTGCTGATAATATCTACATATTACACATTTGATATGTCACAGATATTTGCACAACCATAACATGCATTTTTTCATCCTTCACATGGGTTTATACAAAAATCAAAAAGACCAAACATTTACATTTTACTACACACTTACGATACGACAGACACAACATGAGGGACTTTGCCTTCATCAAAAGGCAAACTCACATACTGCCACGCAAACTCTTCCGCAATCTCCGACGCGAGTTCACCGTGAACCGCCTTACAGTACATATACAAGACGGTGTTTGCAGCGGCGTTGTAAAGCATGAGTATAGTCAAGACGGCGGAGGTCAACACAATCTGAGCCACAAAAGCCCAATCCTTCCATGAACCGCTGTCAGAAGCCACTGCAGCGAGAAGTGAACCGCTCCACAGCATGATTCCTTCCAGAGAAACGAAGAACAGAAAGCAAGAAGCTCCGGTGTATTTCATTCCGTTCATAAGGGATGCGCTGCGGCGGAGAGGTTGGATTCCGTAGGTGTTTTCGATGATTGCGATGACTGAGGCGAGAGTCCATGAGATGCGGAGGTAGAAGAGGAAGAAGATGAGTGCGAGGAGGAGGATAGTGGAGGCGGTGAGGGTGATTGGGGAGAGGGAGAGATTTGGGGGAAGGAAGAGAGAGAGGAGGGGGATAGGGAGGGAGAGTGAGTGGAGGATGAGGTGGGAGAGGATGGAAGTGAGGAGGAGAGGGAGGAAGGAGGAGGAGAGAGAGGTGACGGCGGAGAGAAGTTTGACGGGACGGCCAAAGAAGCCGTGGAAGACGCTGTGGGTGATGGTGGCGAGGGCGGAGAGGGAGAATATCAAAAGGAGGAAAACAGAGAGTAAGAGAATTGGGAAGGGGAAGGGGAAATTGAAAGTAGTTTGGGTTTGGGTTTTGATTTGAGGTTGGGTTTGGGTGTGGGCTAGGCGGACGAGGATGTGGATGGTGGGGGAGTTGGAAGAAGTGGTGATGAGGTGGAAGATGGTGGGAGAGACGATGAGGGAGAAGGAGAGAGGGAGGAGGAAGATGACGGAGAGAGCGAGGAAGTGACGGGAGTGGGCGTTGATGATTCGTTTGGATTCGGAGAGGATGGAGCATAAGTTGAGGCTCGACATGGTGTCTGCTGCTGTCTATGGAGTCAAGTGGAGGAAGGAGAAGGTGATGATAATGGCGTGTGGGGATTACCAAAAGAACTTGAAGTTAGGTTACTGCTCCATTTCCAATTCCCATACTTCTCCCTAAATATGACACGTCTAATATTTTCTTTTCATTTTTCCTTTTTTGTGGTGGGATTATAGAAGTCCCATTTTACAAAAAAAGAGTGAAATTGTTGAATTCTTTATGATTAGGAGGAGTATATAGTTTCAAGTTGTACTCAAATGGTACTTAATAGACCATTTATAATTGGGTGTTGAATAATTTATTCAATAGTTGAATAGCTACAATGGTGTGTTGAATCATGTGTTTAATGTGATGTGAATTAATTGGTGTTGAATGCTTTCAACATGTTGAATAAAAAAAGAGTGGGGGCCACCTAAAGTAGGAATTGGATCCTCTCCAATTTTTTCTCTCATGCCCTCTCTCATGTGCAATTATGAATGGTTAGATTAATCCAACGGTTGACAACAAAAAGAAAAGAAAGCATCATTATCATTTAATGAAGAAAGAGAAATATATATTAATTTTAATTTTCTTTAATCAAATATTTAAGAGACAAAAATGAAAACTTTCTTCTACCAAAAAAAAAAAGAACTTTTCACATGTTTGTTTTTATTTTCTTCAATTTTTGTGGTATTTTAATTTTATTCATATTTTTATAGATTTTTATTTTAAAATAATTAAATTATTTTTATATATATTTAATCAATCAATTAAATTAATTTTTATATTTAATAAAAATGAGAATAATCAAAATAATATTTATTTATATAAACATAGCAGAAAAAATTATGTAAGTAAAAAATATTTATATTTTATATTTTATAAGATTATCAGTTTTTAAAAATAATTAAAATAAATGAATTATAATGTACTATATTTCATTGTTTAAACTAGGGGTGTTCGTGGTTCATAAACTGCACTGAACTGAACCAAATTAATGGTTCAGTTCAGTTTTTGAAAACCATTTTAATAAAAAACCAATTAACTGGTAAAACAGTTTCAATTCAGTTTTAAATTAGTTCAGAACCAGTTTGTATTTATAAACTGTTTTATAATCAGTATCTAGTTATAAACTAGTTTAAAACCAATTTATAGTTAAAAACTAAATTTTTCTTTTTCAATTGAAGATTTATTTTATAAATTGTTTCAAAATTGTTTATTTTATATATATATATATATATATATATATATATATATATATATATATATATATATATATATATATTTATTAGTGTGTTGTACTTACCAGCTACAAAATCAATTATTAGAATCATATGTAGAAATAATTACTAATGCATTTCATATTTTATTTTTTATTTTATTTACCACCTGAAATTTGTTTGTTAATTATAACATGCAAGCTTAGCTTCTATTATGTATGCAAGCTTAACTTGTATTATGTTTTTCAATAGTTGCAGTGAATTTTTTTGGTTTTGTTTTTCCAGTTTTGCAAGTAACACAAGTAGGGTATGTGGCAATAGTTTATGTGTTGATAAATACTTTCGCATAAATTTTTTTTGGTTTTCTTGATAAGCACTTTTGCATAAACTTTTTTTGGTTTTCTTGATAAGCACTTTTGCATAAACTTCTTTCAACTATGAATCCACTTTTTTAATTGTAACAGATTTTCTTTTTAACTTCTCCTAGTTGGTGATACTAGATTATCTATATGGATATTCAATACATTTTCTTAATTGTTGGGGTTAATTCATCTATATAATTGATTATAATTGTATAATTTTAAATGCAATATAAATTAATTACCTATATATTTTTGGTATCACATTTGTCATATTTTACCATATTGGTGTACTTGAAATATGGTAGCATTATTTTTAAACTTAATTTTCTAATAATAAATCAGATTTTTTTTTAATTTTTTATGTTTTAAAAAACAATAAGTAAAACAGTTTAAACTGATTTTTAATTTAAATTTGGTTAACTAAATTGTTTAAAATATATGGTTCAGTTCATAAATCATTTAAATGGTTCAAGTTTTTTGTGGTTCAGTGCAATTCAGATTAGGAATATGGTTCAATTAACCATATTTTTGCACACCCCTAGTTTAAACATTATTTTTTTTAAATGATTTGCTAAAAATAGATGTCAAGTGTACAATTTACATATGACAATTATCTATCACCATCTTAATCAGGTATTTTAAATTTTTTTTCTATCTTTTAAATCGAAATAAGAATAATTTAAAATATTATAAAAATTATATATGAAATATGTATTTGTGGCTAAGAAGAAAATTAATTTCTTGTTTTTCATATTGTCAACTAATTTTTTTTTTTTATAATATATCAACTACTATTTTTTCAAACTTTAAATTTTTTATAAAAATTTATTTGAACGTGAATTATACATTAATTTTGTTTGCCATAAATTATAATTAATTAGCTAATTTACATATTTTCTAATTAAAAATGAGAATAGTTATATTATAGTTATTATAATATAATTATTTTAATTTTCTTTAATAAATTTTGAAATATTTTTTATTTAGTCACATTTATATAAGTTGATTGTTGGAGAATTAAAATACCACAAAAATTAACGAAAATAAAAAAATAACATGTGAAAAATTCTCATTTGTTGTTTTAGAAGAAAGTTCTCATTTTTAAATGTACTCATTCTTATCTCTTAAATATTTGATTAAAAAGAAAATTAAAACTAATATATATTTCTCTTTCTTCATTAAATTAAATGATGCTTTCTTTTCTTTTTGTTGTCAACTGTTGGATTAATCCAACCATTCATAATAGCACATGAGAGAGGGCATGAGAGAAAAAATTGGAGAGGATCCAATTCCCCTAAAGTATGTGACAAAATATTAGAGAATTTTTTTCACCCACCTCCTAACCTTCTTGCCCACCCATGGTGAAATTACAACATTACCCCTTGTTTCGGAAGTTCATTTCCGAAACGGTACTTTTTTTTGAAAAAAAGGTATTTTCGGAAATGAACTTCCGAAAACGTGTTTTTTTTAATATAAAATATTGATTTCGGAGATGCATCTCCGAAATAAAGTTACATTTTCAGAAAATGTGGTGTTTCGGAAGTTCATCTTCGAACTCACCCCCCATGATGGAATTCGGAAATGAACCTCCGAATTTATGTCTGGACAGAAGAAAAATGAAAAACAACAACGATTCGCTTTATTTAATCTGGTGAAGATTACAACGATAATATTACTGCAAATTAAAGTTACATATTGTTGAACACGGGTAGGTGGGGATGAGTCAACATTTTGATAACGTCGTCCGCCGATCTTTGAAGTTTGACGTCCAACTCGATCGGGCCTTTCGAAGAAAATCGGTCGAACGTTGTCCACATAACCGCTAAATCTTCGTCGTTCTTGATCTCAAAAGGTGTGATCATCAACCCTCCCTCGTCGTTAAGCGATGGCGAGCGGTACTCGAGCTGACAGTTTGAAGAAACTACCTACGACATCAGGAAATAATGATATACTTCTGGCCGATAAGGAAGATGTTTTTACTCCAGATAACCTTCATATGAAGAAGCTTTTTGAGAGCGAGAAAGTTTTTGTATGGTATCCTAAGCATAACATGACACCATTGTTCAAGAGTAAACTATCTGATATTTACAGAAAAGTTGGTGCTAGAAATATCTCTGAGTCACTATCCAAAGAAGAATCATCTGTTGTGAATGATGATGTTGAACTCGAGCATGTTGATCCAAATAATATTCTCAACTTAAGGGGGTTGGTTAAGCTTATTCTTGGTTTTCTTGCGTGTTGTAGCCTGAAAATGGAACAAAGTAAGAGACATGAAGCTGTTCAAAGTCTTGTCAACTTGAGTTTCCGCGAGACAAAGGAGCCAATCAATGTAAGCTATAGTTTATCATTATCATCAGGGGACGTCATTACAAAAAAATCAAACAAAGGGGTGCGCTGGGAAAGTCAAAGTTCTATGTTTATAATCCAGAAGATGGATAGTGTTCGCGGCGATGAAATCCAAGAATCTACATATTGATTTTAAAAGCGAAGAAATTGATTTTCTAATGGAATCCAAGAATCTACATATTGAGCATGAAGATGAGATGTTCCTCAACTCTGCCTTCTCTTCTGGCTAACTCTATTGCCGCTGCTTACTGGTTTTTCTGTTTGAATATGCTTTTCGGAAGTTCATCTCCGAAGACACCCCCCATGAGGTGTTTTCGGAGATGCACTTCCGAATTATGGAAATTTTTTAAAAAAAAAAAGCGCTTCGGAAGTTCATTTCCGAAGCAGGGGTATTTTGGGATTTTCGCTGGGGGTGACCCCCATAGGGAGGTGGCTAAAGAAATTTTCAAATATTATTGGTTGTTGTGTATGTTTAGATTTTTATTTCATAATAATGATTTAATGTAAATTATTTTGTAGTAAATCAATTTTTTATTTATTTTTATTTTCATCAAAATTCATCTCTTTTTTTTGTCTATAAATAGAGACTTGTTTCATTTGATTTGGACACACACAAAAAATTCACTTTTTTCTCTCAATTTTTTCTATTTAGCCTTCAAAAAATTCTTGTTTGTAGCTCTAGACATCTTTGTAGTGAAATGGATCCCAACAATAATCCTTTTAAGATTATGATCAATCTGAGGCAAGTGAATCTAGTACACCAGAGTCATTCTCGACCTAGGTGCTACCTGCATTTGCGAATCATGTGCGTGCTTGATCTGTGATGCGTGATTCAAATGTACATCACGAATTGCAAGCATATCTAGTCAAACACATATGGACAAAGTTCGGAATGTTTCATGATTAAATAAATTGTTTGTAAGCTGAGTCTATTGTACTAATTAAATTATGTGTGTTTCATTTTAAGTGTGGTGTGTGTTTAGTATATTGTATTATATTTTTAGTTTGTTTTGTAATTTTATCTGTTTTAATAATAACTATTTTTACATCTCTTATTTATTACTTGCAAGAAAAAAAATTAAAAATATAAAATTGGAAGAAAAAAATTAAATAAATTACTAAATTAGAAAAAAATTAAAATAAAATATTTAAATCTTAATTATTTTAATTTAGTTTCAATTGATAATTGAGATGTAGAAATATATAATCATAAAAACAAATATATAAAAGAATATAAGAATAAGAAATAAAAGTAGTGGCGTAGGATGTTGAATTTTATTAAACAAAACCGTTGTAGTGAGTAAAATTTGAATGTGTGTTGAATGATGAGGTGAAAGAGAGAAGATGAAGTGAAACATAAAAAGTGAAAAAGTAGGGTGTTGAATAACTAAACCATTGTACATAGTCTTAGGGATGTCAACTTGCCTCCATTAGCGGGGATCCCCGTGGGGATTTTCTGTTTGGGGCTCCAAAGACGGGGAATTTTCCCTCGTGGGGACAGGGATGAGGAACAAAGTCTCTCCAAAGGTACTTCCGAGACGGGAGTGACGTAAATATCCCCGCCCCGCCTAAAATAGCATAATATCCTTAATTTATATATAATTTTAAATTATTATTTAAGTTTATTTGTCATTTCATATAATTAATCTTATACACAAATTTAAAATATAAATGTATTGTTATTAAAAGAGTGAGATCTAAATGATTATTTCAAATTTTTTAGTTTAGAATTTTGGTGGTCATGACACTCAATATTATAGATTAAATATTGTTAAAACAATATATTTATCGTAATGGAATTATTTCTAAATTACTTGTGGTTAGTTTTTAAAGCTTTTACTATTAATTTGTTTTAAAATAAAAAATAAAAAATAATGTTTATAGATCTCCGTATAAACCTTGGGGATCGGTGGGGACCGCGGGGATCCGCAGGGACGGGGATGGGGGACAAAATCCCCCTGTAGCGGAGATCCGAAGCGAGGATGGAGAATAGATTTGAGGGCGGAAATTGTGATGAGAATGTATCCCCCGCCTCATTGACATCCCTAGTACGTATTAAATAGATACAAATAAGTAGCGAATAAAACAAAACAATAACAACACAAGGTTGGCATACACCAAAATCAATATGTCACACCTTAAACACACATTAAAAAAACTATTTTTTAATAAGATTAAAACAAATTTTTTGAAAAATAAAAAATATTAAAAATATTGAAATCTAAATCAAGAGAACATGAAACACGTAATAAAGATAATTATTAAAGATGTACATGAGTTGGATCAACTCACAAAATTAAGTTAAATTCATCCAAAAAAATCTTATAAATCGGGTTGAGTCCGATAATTGAGTAGATATAGATTTAAGAATAATAAAACTCATTAAAAAATTGAATTTCAAATAAAACTCGACCCAAATCCTAAAAATCCATTGACCCGTTAATTAAATACTTTGTATTATAATTTTAATAATTTTAATGAATATTAATTTAATTGTTGTAATTTTAGTCTCTTGAATATTTACTATTTTAATAAATTATGATTTTAACTTATTCTAAATATTTTATTATTTTATTATTTCGATTCTAATACAATTTTATATCGTGCAACTTTTGTTTGTTATTAGTATTTTATGATCGTTATTATTAGTTGATGTTTTTATTTATTATTTTATGATTTTAAAAATAGGTAAAATGTGTTATCTAATTGTTTTGAAAAATATAAAAATATTGAGTAATTTGATCAACTCACCATCCAACTCATCTAAAAATTAGTGAATCTGTGAATATTAATAAAACTAAAAAATTATTTGATCAACTCACTGCAATTCATCTAAAATTTAGAGAATTGTCCAAACCATTTATTGATAACAAATTGTTATTTTATTTCACTCAAATGATAGTATCATCCTCTTTCTGTTTTAAAATAGTGTCGTTTAAGCTTTTTGCACATAAATTAAAAAATATAATAATAGTGTCATAAAATAATATTGCACTTTTACTAAATTAAGAGTTTGTTTGATTTGACTTTTGGAAGGGCCAAAAGCAATTCTAGAGATGATAATTGATTCTGAGTGGTTTTAAGATGTTTGGTTAGGCAAAAGTAAAATTGATTTTGTCTCTAGAATTGATTCTACTTGAAGGTAGAATTTGTAACTTTTGCATCCAGAATTGATTCTGGATGATTTTTACACTGAAATTTATTGTTCAACACACTTTTACATAAATGTAGGGGTGGCAAACGGACGTGCCCACCCCGTATAGGCCCACTCCGCAAAATCCCGCAAGAAAACGGGGCGGGCGGTCAAATTTAAGGGTGCAGGTCTAAAACCTTGGACCGCCCCGTAAAAAAGTGAAGGCAGGGCGGGCGAAGCCCGCGGGCACTGCACGTTTTAAGCTTAAAAATACAAAATTTATGTTAATTCCCGTGCCCGCAAAAGCCCACATAAAAAACGAGACGGGACGGGACGGTCACACTAGAGGGTGAGGGCCTAAAACTTAGGCCCACCCCGCATAAAAGTGCGGGCAAAACGGACATGCCCAACGGGCTGAGTCCGTTTTGTCACCCCTACATAAATGTATCCAAACATAAATCAATTATGCTAAATTCAATTCTGATAAAATCAATTCTACCTAACTCAATTCTACTAGAACCAATTCTGTCAACCGCCAACACACCCTAACTCAATTCTAAAAATACAGAATTTATGTTAATTCCCGTGCACGGGGCGGGTGGTCACACTAGAGGGTGAGAGCCTAAAACTTAAGCCTACCCCTCATAAAAGTGCGGGCAAAACAGACATGCCCAACGGGCTGAGCTTGTTTTGCCACCCCTAAATAAATGTATCCAAACATAAATCAATTATGCTAAACTCAATTTTGATAAAATCAATTCTACCTAACTCAATTCTACTAGAACCAATTTTGTCAACCGCCAATCCAAACACACCCTAACCTTATTAATGTCTTCAAAGTAGTGTACAAAATGATAATTAAAGGGTAAATTAGAAAAATAGCAATAATTTCTGCATAAAAAAGTAAATATGACATTCATTTTGAAATAATTTTCCTTCCTTAAAAGACACTCATTTTAAAACAGAGAGAACATCAATTCACTTCATCAATTTGACACTTTCTAAAAATTAAAATCAAAAGTCATCAAAAGCCGATCAAACCTCATTGATTTTTATCTGATTGGTTAAATTTTTGAATCAAATCATAAAAACAGTTTCTTTTTTTCAGTTTAATTTAGTTTGGATTGTGGATTTAAGTACAATTTTTGGATTCGCTTCCATCTCTAGAGATATAGACAAAGTCACCAAAATTATAAGTCACCCAAACCACTCCAAAATAAACATAGCAAATATTGTCTTTTGGTGAAGGGAAAGGGACGGCCGCCCACAGAACTAAAAACCACAACACAAGAATACTGCTTTTATGACAGTTTCTGACAGATAATGTTGGCTTGATGATAAGGGTGAAAGAGATAAAAGAGTAAAATAATAAAAATGACACGAATTTGATTTGGGAAAAGATATTCTTACACCAAATTTTAACACTACACCGTATAATTGTACACAATACCTACCAATTCTATTTTTTTAATAATTTAAATTTTTTGGTTTATGTGCAAAAACAAATTTCCCTTGCTGTTTCATACGGTGTACTAGTATAAGTGTATGAAAAAGGTGTAAGAGTAGCACACCTCATTTGATTTTCCCATTCCAAGTAAACTATAACAAATTTAAATTTAGCATGTACTGTGGAGTTTTTAATGTTTGTTTGGTAGCACGTTCAGACACAACACAACACAACAACCCCAGTTATGATGGGTAGGTGCTAAACTGGTAATGTCCAATCACAATAATGAAAAATAAAATTGTAATAGACTTTTTAATAAATCAAAATTTTAATAATAAAAATAGGGGCCATATATATAGTATAGGGGCACATATATATATAGGGGTGCTCGCGGTGCGGTTTGGGCGGTTTTGAAGAAAAAAATCATCCGAACCGCAAGAGAAAAAATAGTGCGGTTTGGTTTGGTTGGCTTTTAAAAAAAATCCGAACCAAACCAAACCAAACTAATGCGGTTTGGTTCGGTTCGGTTGGTTCGGTTTTTTACAAATATTTTATTGAGCCATACATACACATATAGATGATAACATAATTTTGTATTTATACATTCATACACTATCAAATAACAACAAAACTCGTCATATTTTGACAACAATTTTCCATTTAATATGTAAAAATTAAATTAGACAAAAGTGGAATATTAAACATAAAATAATAGCATAAAACAATATAAAAATTATTATAACGAAAAAAAATAGAAGAAACGAAAAATTAGTGAAAGTGAAAAAGAAAAAAAGTGTTGAGAGATTAGAGAAGAAGATATGCGATAAAAACGAAACTGAAATACGGAACATTTACATAAAAATGAGAAAGTGAAAAAGAAAGAATATAAAAGAGTAGAGATTATAGAAGAAGAGGGAAGATGTATGTGGCAAAGAAGGTGCGATAATGTTATTAGAGATTTTAGAAGATCGGGACTGAAATTATATTTGTAAGGATGAGAAAATTGTTCGTAATCATAATGCTAATGTATAATAAGTTTAAGTTTGGGTTGGATGTGAGTTAGTAAAATTTAAGTTGTAACATAGTGCGGTTTGATTCGGTTTGGTTCGGTTTACAAAATACAAACCGCAAACCGAACCGAACCGTGCGGTTTTGTAAAAATTGACCCAAACTAATCCGAACCAAATGCGGTTTTTTGCGGTTTCGGTTTGGTTTGGTTTGGTTTGCGATTTTCTATTGGGTTGGTTTGGTTTTGATCACCCCTACATATATATATATATAGTCTTATGTATGGAATATACACCGTGGAGTTTTCACTTTGTTATGTTTGAGAGTTTGGTGTGGGGATGGAAAATGAAGACTTCGAAATTTTTTATTCATTTAAAATATGGAGAAATTTTTAATATTTAAAAAAAGATTTTATTTAAAATAATAAAATAATGTTTATTATTAATTTATTTTTAATTTTAAAATACTATATCAACACAAATTATATTTGAACAATTTGTTTAAATCTTCAAAAACCCTCCTCCAATACTAATTTTGAATTCTCCAAATTAGAGAATTTTTTATGCTATGAAAAAATACAAACCCTCCAAGCCAAGACTTTTCTATTCTTTTCCCTTAATCCTTCCTATTTTTCAAAATTCTCCCATCTTTTGCACTACAACCTCTCAAAGTCCTAGAGTATTTCTATGAATGGTCCTAGATAAACTTTGATTTGTATGAATGACAAGGTATTGATGGTATTCTGCAAAAAATTTCATTCGAAATTCAGATGTATTATATGCATCCTCCCAAACCTCAGATATGTTGTGCAAACTTTGTTCTTAAAGAGATATTTAATCAAGACTTACAAAACCCTTCATACACATAATTTTGTTGTTAGTGTGATAATCCACCATTGAATGGAAAGATGGAGAGAGGGCTGAATCAAAACAACATGAGAGAATCTATTTCCATAAAACCTTGTTAAGTTGGGCAAACGCTAAACCAAATTTTGACACCTACCTATCACCCAAGTTCAAGATCTTCAATGTAACTAGAACTTAGAAGTGAAAGGAAAAACCAAAGAAAACATACACTAAATCAAGAATCATTGGCTTAATCTCATGGAGCCACTAATTTGTGACAACAGCTTCAAGCTGCCAAAACCCTTGTTCAAGAGCATTCCATGATTCTCATTCCCATGATAAAAAGAGAACAGAAAAATTGAATGTTTTGCAGAAAACACTAGCAAAACATGCCCAATTGAAAGTATTCTAATCATAAATAATGAGATCACTAGTTAAGAAGATATACAGTTTTGTGATAGTTGTCATCAAAATGATTACATAGTTCAACATCAGTGCATTTTATGCCGTCCTCAGTGGTGGTGAAACCAATATCACCCCATCTCCCCTGACAAAAAGGAAAGGAACTGTCCGCTTTGTAGTCTGCAATCAGAAGAAGAAAGAAAATTATCCAGGGAAAAGTATCTTCAAAATAAATGAAGCAAGTGTTGCCTCTTTTCCTTTTTCTTTAAAGGATCATTTTGATGGTTGGTGCAGATTGGAGATTGAAAATACCCTAGATATGAACAAACTGAAAGGTTATTTTCTTCTTATCTGGGTTGTAGCGTATTGCTATTTAGGGAAAGACAATTTTCATTAAAACAATAGAAACTTGGTCAAGCAAATAGCCAGGTGAGGTCACAAATTAGTTGAATACCATGGTTATAAAAAAGTAAGGCCAAAAGTTGAAAGAAAAACCCAATAATCTAATCCAAAATAGCTACAGGTGTCTAGCTTTTACTATTATGCTCATCAATAAGCACTGCAATAGGGTGTAAATGTTTCAAAAAGATGTTTCCACAACCAGATTTTACTCAAAGTTTCTCCTTAGGCTTTGTTTGGGAAGGGAAGGGTTTTAGGAGGAGGGGAGTGAGGTAGAGGAAGAGAAAGGAGAATTATTTAACTTGATAGCGAGCGTGATTGAAGCTGAGGTGAAAGTTTATAACTATTTATTTTTACGGAGAGCATTATAAATTGATGGGAATATTTAGGAGAAACTTTCAAAGTCTAACCTCCAAACCCCTCCCTAGATTCAGTTTTTGAGCTTGTAAAACTGGAAAAGTTGTTTAGTTTATGAAAAAAAATAAACATCCATGCAAGGTTGGAGACAATCCTCATTTCCACTTCTCCCTTCTCCCTCTAACTATCAGTCAAAGTCTTAAAATGTGGGAAACAATATGTTGAGAATTTTCCAAAGCTCGCCCCTAATTTATTGAGTTTCCCGATCTGTGGGGTTTTAGTTTTATCATTATGAAGAAAAATATACCCCGTGCAATGCAAAATGGGAAATTATCCACTCTTCCCCTTACTTTTCCTCTTCCCTACACCCTCTTAACCTACGTAGAATCACCAATTCAGATTGAAAGTGTGCCCGATAGTAGACATATGTTACATTCAATAATCATTACTAATGTCAAAATATCATGTTCAGTGTAACAAAAACACTTTATAACGAAGGTGTGTCTGGTAATAGACATATGTGGTGATGTTCAATAATTATTACTCATGTCAACATGTTAGTGTTGAATAGTGTCCTGTGTATGTGCTCTAGTGAGTGCATCATAGTTCCTAACTCCCAATCAAAACCTTAAAAAATAACATACTTTAGCAAATTGGTACTACCCTCAATAATGCTTATCAATTAACAGTTTTACAATTTAGGTTTGGTTGTGATAATGACTTACCCTGACAATTTCTTCGTAAGTCTCATCATCGATTTCGACAGTGGTAACAATTTCCTCAACATCACCAAGAATCATATTAAGATGCTGGTCATAAGCCTGCAAATTAAAATTGAAATCAATCACTAAAAAAAAGGGGGTAAAAGGTTAAATAAAAATAAATTTAAAAAAAAAGAAGAAATTACATGAAGTTTTCCACGAAGCTCTCTATCAGAACGAAGTTTGACATAGATACGTTCGTCGAGACTAAGTCTTATGAGATCCAAAGGCTCCTTCACTGCACTTTCTTCCTCTGTTCCCGCCATTCTTTGATTTCACTTTCTCTGTTGTGTGTTACAGTGAACCGTAACTTTAGCAAAACAAAACAAAACCAAAACCTTTAATTGAAAACCCTAAATCTGAATACCAGATTGAAATTGGAACCCTAATAAAGTATCAGAAATGAGTAAATCCTAATAAAGAAAAAGTAGAGATGACGGTACCTCCTTCTTCCTGTGATGGAATGGAGTGCGTGCGGCTGATGAGTAAGATCTGTCGCGAGCTTCGTGCAATGAATTAGTGGCTACACATTCAAATTTTAAGTACAGCTTCTTATGCTAACTAAGTGAAACTGAAAAGTGTAACGAATAAGTGGCAGCTGCTAAGATCTAAAAGTTAATTTTTACAAACTTTTGACTTTTTAATTTTTTTACGTAACATTAATAAAAATAAAATTGTCGTAATTTTTTTTTATGACAACAAATTCACTGAATTTCATTCAATAAAACATGTTCAATAAAAAGATGAATCAAATTTAAAACACTACGTCTAGCTCAAGAATTGACCGTTCTTGAAAGGGAATGAGCACTTGACGTTTTAAAAACTTAACCTCAAAGTTAGGAAAAGACTAGTGTTCCTATAGACGCATCCCTTTTGACAGAGTATGACGATCATGCAGCTAGGCGTATATGGGATGGAGAGGTAAATTTTCTTTGTTAATTACTTTTTTTCTTCAGTTTCTGAATTTGCTTATTAATATTCATGTTTATTTTTAAAAATAATTCAGGATAGGGATCCACAGAGGTTCTACAACCACGGCCGAAAGATTGCGGGTTTCGCGCGGCCTGACGAGCCACAGTTCCAGGATGTACTAGCAGCTTCTGGCCCGAGGGACCTCTGTCAGGTGGGCTACACGACAATACATAATGGGATGCTGATGACATTTGCGGAAAGATGGCATCTAGAGACTTCCACATTTCATCTTCCTCACGGCGAGATTACCATCACTCTAGATGATGTGGCATGCCTCCTACATCTATCTATCAGGGATACCCTCCTTGGTCATGGTAGGCTGATGAAGGAGGAAGCGATAGAGATGTGATTATTGAGCTGGGGTGCGATCCAGATGATGCACTTGAGGAGGTGGAGAAGACCCACAGGGTGCATGTGAGGTTTCACACCTTGTAGAGGTTGTATGACGCGGAGCTTCTTGCGGCACATCAAGTTGCTGGCGACGAGGTGGAGGCGGATATACACAGAGAGAGGGCGCTGAGATGTTACTTCCTATATTTGATAGGCACTCAACTCTTTGTGGACACGAGTTCGTCGTACACAAATATCGTCTACCTGATGTATTTATCGGATATAGCACGTATCCATGAGTACAACTGGGGAGCGGCTGTACTGGCGTACAATTACTACAGACTGGGAGAGGGATGCCTATGGAAGGCAAGGACGGTGGCAGGCAGTTGTACCCTTTTAGTGGTAACAATCTTATCCCCTTCTACCTATTATATATTTGTGATAGTAAATTAAAATAACTATGTTTTTTTTCAGGCTTGGATACTACAGCACTTTCCAGACATTATTGGCTGGGAAGAGATGCCGACCTACACTGAGCTCATGTCGCGTGCTAGTAGATTCAGCCCCCGCAGGTGCGGACTTGATCGCAATGCTGTCGAGGACGTACGTTATGACTGCTATGCTGAGCACCAGGAGACGGTTCCCTTTGATGAGATAGCACTGTATTCTGGATGGTTGGCCTCCAGCTCGGCCATCCTTGTATGTTATCTTCCGGAGCGCGTCATGCGCCAGTTTGGCTACGCACAGACGATACCTCGCGACCCTATAGTCTCCGCTCCTATCACCATGACCCGTCGACAGTTAGATGAGGTTTTTGCAGACTGGGAGAATCACATGGTTCCTGAGGAGGCTCGGGCGACGAGAGCAAAGAGCGACTGGAGCTGCGTCGAGGGGTACATCACCTGGTATTACAGGGTGTCACACCCGTACATGCTTCCCGCTACACCTGGAGATCCGCCCAGACTAGCCCACGAGGAGATTCTACAGGCGAATCAGGCTGAGTTGGACCACACTCACGATCTCCCTCCTCGGTGTCATGAGATAGCTGACACGAGACTGGGAGCCATTGCAGATGGTTTATTCTCTTAGGAGTCTACGGAGAGGCATGTGGTGGATATTATGATTAGGCTGGCACTTGAGGCATTTCTATACTGTAGAAATCGTACCATGACTAGTGGGGCCTTGGTCGGTAGAGGCAGAGCCAGGAGAGGCCGTGGTGGACGCAGAGGCGGAGGCCGTGATGGAGAGCATCAGGATGATGTCGAGCACATACTGTAGTGATGCCTGTGGTCTATTTTTATGTTTGTATTTTCTTTGATGATGTATGTATGTTACTTATGTTATTTTGATGATGTATTCGACATTATGACCGACATTATTTATACGATGTATTTTTTTATTTACCTACTATTGTATTTAAAATATGTTTCTTTAGTTTTACATTTGTATTTTAAAATATTATTGTAACCAAAATTGAGTTTTGGAGTGAAATGAACATGATTTGAAAATTTAGCTGACTATTCCGTAGGTGCATCTACGAAACACTCTATTTTCACCACCTTCCGTAGATGCATCTACGAAAGGCTTCCTCAACTGAAGTCATTGGCTTCTGTAGATGTACATACAGAAGGAAACACATTTTTTTTCCAAAATAAGAGTGCTTCTGAAAGTGCATCTACGGAAGCTTGGAGCGAAATTGGATTTTTCGCGCGGTGTAAGAGATCCATGAGATGCATTGAGATATTGTCTATATTTAAATTAGCTTTTGAGCCGATAGTTTTACCTTATTACTTTTTTTCATTTATATTTTTATTATTTTAACAAAAAGTTTTTTTTATATTCATTTATAATTTATTATAATTTAAAATAAAATAAATGTATTTTGAATAAAACATAAGAAATGTTAAACATTATTTCTATAAAATAATTTAATAGTCTTTTTACCATTTATCTTTAGGTCGAAATTCATATTGGTCCCTTAATTTTAAAAACGACTAGTTTGGTCCCTTAAATTTACTAATTGTTTCAAATTTATTCTTCTGAATCATTTTTCTTAAATACTGTTAATTTTTTTAATGTTTTGTCTTGGTCGGTAGGACTTGACTACCACGTAAGATCACACGTTATTAATATTGGAAGCTCACATTGAAATCCTTCTGAGTCAAATTGAATGTTCTTCTTTCTCAACCTATGAAGTAAGGTCCTTTCGTTCGTCCTTCTTCTTCCACAACCCTATCAAATACACCTTATGCAACTGAAATTTTTCTTCTTCAACTTTACGATTAAGGATTCATAGTACGAATTAGGGCATCTCCATTTCCAAAACAAAGTAAAAATATGATGTATTCAAATTAGTATCCATTTCCAAAAGATTCTGGTAATGGTGGAGAAGATAGTAACATTTCCGAATCCAGGGCTTATTCATCTTCTTCGAAGAAACAATGGGGTCCTAGCTGTTTCTGTGGAAATTTGGTTGTATTAAGAAAGGCAACAACACTTGAAAATTTTGGGAAGCAATTTTGGGGATGTCCACACTATAAGGTATGATTTCTCTTTTAATCTTTCAATATAAATTTGGCACAGTATTTTTGATGTCCACACTTAACTATTTATGTGTAATAATTTCGTAAATTCAGACAAGGGTCTACTAAAAATGGATGTGATTATTTTGCTAGGTATTACGATGAAGTGAAAGATGATAAGGACATATTTATCATGAAATAAAAAAGGATATTGGAAATGTTAGCAAAAGAAAATGAAGATCAAAGAGGCAAAATTGATGATCAAAAGCAAGAGTTAGAAGACCTCAACTGGCTCTAAAGAACACAATCAAGTGAAAGAATTTGTGGAAAAATATATGTTTCTTAGTTATAAGTTTTTTTATGTACAAATTATTAATGTAATTTTAGATGAATGAAATGGAACTAAAGTTCATGTTGTGTGTGAGTTGATTTTGTAATGAAATTTTAGATGAATGAAATGGAATTCAAGTTTTAATCTTTATTTGTTAATACATGTTTATGATATACTATTTTTTGGGACATCAAGTTGACATTAATTTGGCAGAGCAAATATGGTTCTAATTTTATTTGAACATCAATTTGACATCAATTTGGTTGAACTGGATGCATCATTCTTTTATTGGATGCATCTTTATTGTATCAGTGAATAATAAATTAGTAAATAATTTTATATCAGCAAATGACAATTAGTAAACATATATCTATAAACTTCATTTATTAATTAACAAGCTCATAAAGGACAAAGTACCATAAGGTATATTTATACACCAAAAAGGCATCTAACTCAATAAAGTACCAATATATCATAGCATAAACTCCAAAAGACATATAACTTAACAAAGTTCCAAAAGACACCATTACCACATTCATAAACCAAAATAGCAACCCTAAACCAAAATAGAGTTCCTAAGGGCATCTATTTAGTCTTCTTCTTTTTTTAGATGAACTGAGTATAGTGGTAGGACCTTAGAAATTTCTTATTGCACTTAATCTGGTTATATAACCTGATGTCTGGTCTCCTTATGCTTAACTTTTTTATAGGACTTGCCTTAGCATGTCTTGATCCACTAGCATGCGTAGGACTTGGTCCTTTTGTCTTAATAGGTCTTGGTCCATTTGCGTTACTTGCCTGAGTTGACCAAGGTTAACTAGGATGAGGTTGACCTTGTGTTGCTTGTGATTGACTTGGATGAGGTTGACCCTGTGTTGCTTTAGTAGACTGGTCCTGACTTGCTTGAGATGGAACTTTACAAGTTACCTTGTTATGACCACTTTTCTTGCACATATTTAATTTTGAATTAACAAACGTAGAACGTCTAATTTAACTCTGAATTGGCCTAAGGAATTAGGGAATTATTGTATAAATTAGTGAGTTGTACATCAAAAAATTGGGTACAGTGGGCTTGTTAATTCGTCATAATATTATATTGTAATTGTTATTATTATAGTACTTAACAATCAGTTACAATTACTATGCAAACACTGTATACATACACAAGCTTTATTCCAAATACATCAATCACATTCATATTACACACAACAAATCTATAAAATAAGAAAATTAATGGTTGTGGAAAAGTCCAAAATACCCCTATTTGATTTTTTGCCACCACATTAAAATTGTAGTTTTTTGGTCTTTGTACCATATAGTTATTAATTTTATTATTAAAATAATATAACTCATATATTTTATCAAACTTATCAAATCTCTCTCTATTCTCTATTTTTTTTCTCTTTCATCACTTTCTCACTTCTTTCTTCCAAAAAAAATATATCAATCTATAATCTATAATATAAGAAAATTAATGGTTGTGGAAAAGTCCAAAATACCCCTATTTTATTTTTTGCCACCACATTAAAATTATAGTTTTTTGGTCTTTGTACCATAAAGTTCTTAATTTTATTATTAAAATAATACAACTCTTATATTTTATCAAACTTATCAAATCTCTATCTATTCTCTACTTTTTTTCTCTTTCATCACTTTCTCACTTCTTTCTTCCAAAAAAAAAAATTTATCAATCTATAATATAAGAAAATTAATGGTTGTCGAAAAGTCCAAAATACTCTTATTTGATTTTTTGCCACCATATTAAAATTGTGGTTTTTTGGTCTTTGTACCATAAAGTTCTTAATTTTATTATTAAAGTAATACAACTCTTATATTTTATCAAACTTAACAAGTCTCTCTTTATTCTCTATTTTTTTTCTCTTTCATCACTTTCTCACTTCTTTCTTTCAAAAAAAAATCTATTATTGATATAGATTTTTTTATATACGAAAAATGGTATTTATGATCGAAATATTTTTTAGTAAAAACTTGATATACGGGAAAAATTTATTCAAACAATTTATTATTGATCTAAATATTTTTATATACGAAAATTTAATATTCATCCAAATATTTTTGTAAATAATACCTAAATAAAAATAATATTTGTATACGGAAAAGTTGGTGAAAACGAAATCTCATCGAAAGAAAGAGGAAGAGGTGAAGTTGTAACTCTACCTCATGGGATTGGCCAGGTTTGTTTTTGCGCGAATTTGTATTCAAAAGTTAGTCTCAAAGAAAGTATTTCAATTTTTATATTTGAATTGTTTGTATGACATATTAACAGGCGCGCATTGGTGACTGATGAATGGCTGAGGGTGGAAGGGTGTGACGACGTCTACGCTCGTGGTGATTGTGCCACTATTAATCAACGTACAACTACGGTACACATAATCTATATATTCATCAAACAAACTCTTATTTTTCTTTCTCAGTCACTCGATTTTTAATAAAAGAAGACCTTTGAAATATTGTGTTTGTTAGTGTGTCTCATTGTCTGCTCGTTTTTGTGAGCTATGGTGAATAACTGTCGAATTGCTATAAAATTTACGTTCGCATTTGCTGACTTAACTGTGGAGGAGACTGAAATCTAGAATGACTATTTTAATGTAAAGTCTATAATGTGTTTATGGTTTGGTTGCAACTGTTAAGCTTGCTTATCATAAATAACTATTGTTTGCTAATCTTTCGATATTGCTTATAGTTGAGCATTTTTGGAGTTTGTCGGGTCACGCAATATGTTCTTTGTGTTGTTGAGCAACTTGATTATTGGGTTAAAAACCTTGAAATTAAGTGAAGATTATCCTGTGAAGCCGTTTACCAAGACTTGTAATAATACTAATAAACTTAGGCTTATATATAACCTGACGCACATTTGAAGATGTCAAGGTGTATCAAATTTAGTCAGGGGTTATTATTTATCAAAAATATTAGTCAGGTTTACTGAGTGGGTAGGTTTAAAATCTCAAAAAGCCTGCATGCCTTGAAACCATGAGCTTCGTTATTGCATCATTCGCTGTTGGACAATAATTTCATCATCCAGTGTGAATTTATGTACTATTTTTTTACCATGTGTTGAATGAGTTAACAAATCTAACTAAAATGATGTGTGAAATGAAACAACAAACAAATACATATGCAAATTATATACACTTTACATAATTAATTTAAATAATATATATATATATATATATATATATTAAAATCAACAAAATCAAAATTTAATAGTCGTGATTCATTGTTCTCATTTCTCATAATAACCAAGTGTTCTCACTTGAGTCGTCCCCTATATATATATATATATATATATATATATATATATATATATATATATATATATATATATATATATATATATATATATATATATATATATATATATTAAGTTTAATAAATATATACTAATAGTGTAAAACAATTTTACATTGTCGTCTAATAGAAATTTATCACTATTTTACATTGTCGTCTAATAGAAATTTTTCAAGAGAGTTATCTATTTCAAGAGAAATATATAATTCATCCAGATCAGATTTCAAAAAATTTTGTGGTATAGTATCTTTCAAGCATTCACTTGAATTTTTGTTTCTTACTATGTGTTCATCAGATGAAACAAACACTGTTTTAATGGGCTCACCTGGAAATTCATCAAGACTGGTATCACATCGTGCTACTTCTAATAATGCAACATGTTGTACATCATCATAAAACATCCTGTTCTCTTGAATTAGATGGACACTTGAGATTATTTGTTCAACTTGGACTTTTATAACTGAAAGCGTAGATTGCATATGTTGTTGAAATTATAAATTATTTTCAATGATTTGCTTATTATTTTCAGCCATTTGCTTGATAATTTCTTCCAAATATGATTGTGTGTCAGCTTCCAATGATGCATTTTGTTGAAATTGTTGATATGGCCAAATAAGGTGCTCTTTAAGATGTGGGTATTGTCATTGAAGATCACCTACCATTTGGGCCTCACCACAAAAATTAGTATCTAACAACATAGGACATGCATCATTACCATGAAAATTTGAAGAACAAATATTGCAAATCACAAGTGGAATGTGATTTTGATAGCACGATTGTTGTTCTCTTGCTTCCATCAAATTAATAAGATAAGCCAACTGATCCAATGAGTCTCCCATTTTTTTTAGATTTTATTTGACACGAAAGAAGAAATATGATTAAAATAAATTCATAAAAATACAAAAACACGAAATTTCATCTAATTAAGACAAATAAGAATTTTGTGATTTTTTTGATTTTTTTCGAAACTGCAAAAACAGTTAAAAATTAATTAAAAATAAAAAAAGAGGAGTATTGTTCGTCAATTTTTTTTCTTCTGATTTTCTGGAAAAAAATTTGAAGCAAATCAAAACAGTAGCTTACCTCATAGGCTGAAATACTTACCATTGTTCTACAACCCTGAAAATCAACAAACACAACAAAAAAAACAAGAAAAATGCTAACAATAATATTATACCTATGACTCTAATATCAGTTAATAACAATAAGAATCTCCGACAACGGAACCAATTTGATCCGTTGTCGCACACAGATAAAAAACGAGTAACTTTTGAAAATATAATAACGATAACGACAACTCGAATATCGTATCGCAGAGATTCTTGTATTATTATTAACCAACTGAAAATCGATTTAGGGGGTTTGGTTTGAGTTTTGATTAAAAAAAAGAGTAAATAAGTGATTATCAAAATAAGCTAAAACGAATAAACTCATTGTATCGATTTCCGACTTATCATCGATTCCTGTAAAATTCCTATAAAATTTCCAATCCTTATTCGATTACAATAACCACTGACAAGGGCAATAGAAATTATATGATTTATGTTCATCAATTCCAGATTAAGAAAACAGATTAAAATTGTTGCGAATTAACTCAACTTGATCGAACGCGATAATGCAAAAGCTATGTTAACGCGAATTTGATTCAAGGTCATACAAACGATGGAATTTAAAAACTCTATCATATAACAACAATCAAATTAAGCAATCAATTGAAATTATAGAAAGAAAAAAGAAATTAACATGAAATTTATAAAAGAACCTCAAAGCGAAATTCGATTATAGCGATTTGATTCTTGGGAAATTAGTTCGCCATTCCAATTCGTACAAAGCTTTTGAATATTTTTTTTGAATAGTAAAACGTGATTCTCAACCGTAGCGACTCCCAAACCCTTTTAACAGATTAAGGGTTACAATTACAAAATGAACCGAGTCGGAGAGTACAAACCAAGCCCATAAAATAATGACCCAAAAATAAATTATTCTAATGACTGAAACTTCAACGAAATTCTAGGAATTATGCACTCCGAATTTTTCTTTGATTCCAACATGAAAGTCGTATCTCTTTCTCTTAGCTTTCCGATGAATACTAGAATGCGTCAATCTGATTCTCGTAGCTTCCATTATAAATTTTTTATTGAAAGCGGTCAATGCTGGAAAATAACATACAAAAATCAAATAAAGGCAAAAATAAACTAAATTATAAAAACATCATAGAATAGAAAAATAAACAAAAAAAAAACATGGAAATGCCTAAGTACAAACATAGAGGAATGTGCATTAAAATGTAGTGATCATGATCTGCCCATATGCGCAGCTCTAGTCCCTCTTTGATCAGGTCGCCAGAGCCTCGTCAAAAACCATGTGATGCACAAAGTCTGCAAAGATCTCATCTATCTGCCAACTAGGTCATGGCGATGGGAGCCGAGACATAAAGGTGGCGAGGTATCGTCTAACAGTATCTGAACTGCCGCATGACGCGTTTCAGAAGATAACAAACAGTGATGGTGGAAATCACAGCCAACCATCTAGAATACAAGGCAATGTTATCAAATGGAACTATCACATGGTGCTCAGCATAGCAATCGTACAGGACATCATCGGCAGTCATGCGGTCAAGATAGCGGTTGTAAGGATCTGGCACCTAGTTCCCTCTGCGAGGGATGAAGACACGAGCATGAGACATGACCTCAGTGTAGCTAGGCACCTCTTCCCAGCCAATGATCGTGGGGAAGTGCAGTAATGTCCAACCCTGAAATGAATAAAAAATACGGAGATCAAACATTATCACAAATATATAATGAACAACCATGAGAAAAAGTGGAATGATATAAGATTCTTACCAATAAGAGGGAATAGCTTCCAGCCACAGTCCTTTCCTTCCACAGGCATCCCTCTCCGAGTATATGGTAGTTGTACGCCAGTGTAGCCGCTCCCCAGTTGTATTCATAGATACGTGCGGTATTCGATAAGTACCTCGTGTAAATGACATCTATGTACGAGGATATGGTGTCCACAAACAGCTGAGTGCCTAAAAAAATAGGAAGTAACATCTCAGCACTCACTGCCTGTGTATGTCCTCCTCTACTGGGTCACCAGCAACCTACTGTGCCGCAAGGAGCTCGGCCTCGTACTGCCGCGTCAAGAAGGAAAACCCCACATACGCGTCGTGGGTCCTCTCCAACTCCTCAAGCACGTCCTCAAGAGCAGCCTCGAGCTCAGCAACCAGAACCTATCTCGCCTCCTCCTTCATCAGCCTATTGTGACCAAGAAGGATTCCCATGATAGGTATATGCAGAAGGCATGCAACGTCGTCAAGAGTGATGATAATCTCACCATTTGGAAGATGGAATAACGAAGTCTCTGGGTACCACCTCTCTGCAAAAGCCATTAGCATTCCATTATGTATTATGTTGTACCCAATTTGACAGAGGTCCTTCAACTCAGAAGCTGTGAGGATATCCTAGAACCAAGGCTCGGTAGACTGCACGAGAGAGGCAATCTTCCGATCGTGATTGTAGAACTTCTAGGAAGCCCTATCCTGAAAATTTCCAAAGAAAATACTGTTAATAACACAGAAAGTTAGAAATAATAAATCAGAAGCTGAGTACAAAAAAGTAATAAGTAATAAGTTTAAGAAATTTTACCTCTTCGTCCTAGATATGTCCGGCTGAATGATCGGCATACCCTGTCAATAGAGATATATCTTAAGGGACCCCCTAGGTAGACGACAGGCTCTTCGTGCAGCGCAAAAGGTGGCACCGGAGATCCAACATCCCTCTCTGGAGGTGGCAAAGGAGTAGTAGAAGTGTCCTAGCGGCGTCTGCGGGCGGAGGGTGTCTGTGAGGAACCCTCTCCATCATCTTGAGGCCTCTGGGATTAGGTAGTAGTTGTGGAAGGCCCCTCTGCTAAAACAACTTTAATAGTTACCTCTGTTGGAACAGGGGTATCAAGTGCATCTGTTGGAACAGATGCTTCATCTGTCACTTGTGAGACTACCTGCATTCGTGCGTGTCGCACGGAGGCATGTTGTGCGATCCTCCCATGTATAATGCGGTATGACTGGTCGGCCATAATGTTTGCATTGTATTACAAATAAAATCGGGTTAGATACAATTAACTTATAAAAGAAAATTAAAAAAAATCAAATTTAATTTTGTATGTGCAAATACAGAAGACTTCCGTAGATACATCTATGGAAGCATCCAGCATTTCAAAAAACAGGGGTTGTTACGTCGTTGCATCTACAGAACTACCTAATGTTTCATTTGTTCTATAGATGTACCTACAGAACATTCTGAAACTCCAAGAACGCAACAATGGCGTCAATCACTGTTTCTTGGGCTTAAAATCCCCATTTTGGTGGCTTGATCGTCTATTTTACACATCCAAAAATACATACATTGTCTCTAAACTATGTTTCTAAAACTATCCAATCATTTCTACACCTAAAAATTGAATTCTAAATCTATTATGGGAAAACTCGAAAATAACTCGAAAAGTAGAAAACTTACCGATTAAATTGAGTTTTGAATGAGACAGAGACTGTTGATAGTTGATGTTGATGGTCCCTGACGAACTCGTTAAAAAACAACGATGTTTGGTGGAACTTTGATTTTAGAGGTTTAGAGAGATTGAGAGAGTGGAAGTTGGAATGAGAAGAATGAGGGAGGAGAAGAGTCTGACGCAAATATAACATCAAATGCTTCTGTAGATGCATATAGAAAAGTCTTCTGTAGATGCACCTAAGGAACAAAACAGCTTAGAAACAAAAAAAAAAGGTGCTTCCGGAGATACATCTACGAAAACAGAGAGCATTTTGGCAACGCGCATGATGCGTAAGAAACCCAAGAGGTAGATTAAGAGTTTTCCTTATTATTTCATATCACTTGTTTTATAAAAGTGATAATTATAATAATAATAATAATTTAATATTATTTGCAAAATAACTTTTAGGAGTTTTATGTTAGAGATAAATATTTGGGTTAATTGGCTAATTTAAGTTATTTTGAATTTTGTTATAGTTGTCAATAGAGTTCTTAGAGTTGTTAGAGTTGTCAATAAAGTTATCAGGTTGTTATGAGTTATTAAAAGTCATATTTTTATTTGTTTTGAATAACTATGACATGTTTAGAATTGTCAGAGTTATTTTCGAGTTATTTAGAGTTGGATTTGATGAGTCTTATAATTAAAACTGAAGGTATTTAACTCTTTAGAGTTGTTTTAATCATTAATTGAGTTAGATTGTCAGCCAATTAAGTTTATAAGAGTTATCTTTATATGCAAGAGTTGTCAGTAGAATATTTTTAGCATTTTACAGTTGTAGGGATTGTTGTAGAGTTGTTTAGAGTTTGTCGGGAACTCTGTTAAGTTATAATTATATATATTTTTATAACTTTTACAAGTTAAGAGTATAAAATAAATTAATAAAAATACTATGTTGAGATATTTTGAATTCTTAAAAATGTTATTTTTTATTCTTTTGAATTTTCGGAACTGTTGGTTACCATTGGGTAGTGTTAGAGAATGTTTGGCGTTATTTAAATTATTAAAAATAATTTTAATTGATGTTATTAATTTTTGGGTTAAATATGTTTTTAGTTTCCATAAAATTACCAAAAATGGTGTTTAATCCCTATTTAAAAAAGTCGATTTTTAGTCCTTATAAAATTACCAAAAGTGATTTTTTGTTCCTATAAAAAAGGTCGACTTTTTTTAGTCCCTATAAAATTACTTTTGTACTAGTCCCTAGGGACTAAAACTGCATACAAAGGTAATTTTATAGGTACTAATAGTCGACTTTTTTTTATAGGGTCTAAAAGTCAAAATAGAGATATTTATAGGGACCAACAACATATTTAACCCTTAACTTTTTATGTGAGAATGTTAATTATAATTGATTAACAATATAAATGTTGAATAAGTTTGTGAAGTTGGCCGTTTATATGGTCTGTTAATGAGTTATTGAACTATTGTGATAATGTTATGTTATGATGACTTGTTATGATGAAGCATAATGTTGTTGTTATGGTGTTAATGTTAATGATGTTGTTATGATGATATTGTGACGATGTCTTAATGATGTTGCATGTTTAAATATATATATGATATGTTGATGATGATTGTGTTTTGAGGACACACTTGACTAGCTGAGGTGCGTGGTCGAACTTATGTATGTTGTTGTTGTATGCTTTCTGTTTAGGATGTGGCCTCGTTTCCTATGGTGATGGTTCAAGTGCGAGTAGCTAAAACTTCTTGCCCAGGAATTTTAGAGAAGCGTTACTATGGTGATGGTAGCGATTTGTGATGTGCTCCGGTTCCAAGAGGGAATCGATCCTATGGTGGGGATCATGGAGAGAAATGAACCAGATGTTCATAATTGATACCAAATGCATCGAGTCAGTGTCATTGTATAACATTTTATGTGACATTGCATAATCTTGTTGATGATGTGTGTTCTGATGAATATTAAGCTGCTATGTGCTTGAATGACGAATTTTAGGCTGATAGTTGTATGTGTGTTATTCATGATGAATGAAGGTGTGAGTATATGTTGTATCAATCCTGTTGAATTATAGACTATACTTGTGGAAGTTTACCTTCCTCTTATACTGTTTATAGTTTAATATGATTACTCATCCCTTTTGTTTGAATGTTGTCTCTACGTGGATAACATGCAGATTTTCAAAAGTAGCATTGCTAAAGCAAGTGGAAGGATAACTCTTGAAGTGTCTTCCATTTAGTGTCGTTTATTTTTAGAAGGGTCTTACTCTAATCATGTAACATCGGGATGAGAATTGTTTTGTGTTATTTACTTTGTTAATCATTTGTTGAACTTATGTTTTATGATGTTGAGAGTAGAACATTTATAACTCTCTTATTTATGTTGATCGAAATTGAAAAGAGTTTATGAGACCAATGACATATTTACTTATAGGTTGGATTATATATTTTAATCGTATTTCGCGGCGTTGCTAATCAGATGTGTTTTGGATGTCGTGTAACATTCCAGGTAAGTTATCAAATGTGTTTTGGATGTCGTGTAACATTCCAGGTAAGCTATCAAATGTGCTTTGGATGTCGTGTAATATCTCAGGTAAGTTATCATATGTGTTTTGTATGTCGTGTAACATCCTAGTTAAATTAAAATGTTTAGTTTAATTTTTACGAAAATCGGTGTTACGGAGCAGAATTGATTTATGTATGTTTTTATGACGTGTGGCACCCTTATGTTGTTGTTTAACAAAAATTATTCGTAAAATGTATCTGGGGTTTATAAGGGTGTTGTTACATATTGAACTTCGTCAAATTCTCTTTGGCTACACTTAAATAACATTGCAGTGGTGGACTGAGGATGTGTATACCCACTATGAAAAAGGCCAGGAAGACATTAACATATGAAACTTTGTCAATGAAGCTCTATTAATGTCTATGTACCACTGACATCGATAACACTTCTTCACATATTCCTTAGCATCTTGGATCACGGATGGTTAGTAATATCATACTCTAAATATTTTTGGCTAATTGATGATAATTTAACAAATGTTCTAAACGTATCAAAGTAATAAAAATGTATAAGTTCGTCTCCACCGAGATTGTGCTATTTTAACAAAGTGATTCTCATGCTATTGAAATTAAAATTGTGGGTTTTTCAGATTTAATTTGATAAAATAAAAGTGTAATAAAATTGGTGGAAAACTTGATCCGATTAGCGATGATTAACAAGACCTGTAATATCCTATACCCTCTTAAATACTCTATTTGTTGTCGGTTAGAAATAATTTAGCTCCTATAAGTTCTATTTATTGTCAGTTGAGATAAAATAAGCTCTTATATGCTCTATTTGTTGTCAGTTGAGACAATAGAGTAACTAGTGAACTCAGTTGAACTTAATTCTTACTCAATTCAATTGACCTTTATTAATAAGTAAAAGAAATGAAATTTTGGTAACATTAATGAATGATCAATTGGTCACTAGAAGAAATATATTTTTTTAAGATATTTTTATATCTCTCTTTACCAACACATGTGTGCAACTTGTAAGTAACAAGGAGAAAAAGAGAAGAAAATAGAAGAGAAAGAGAAAGAAGAGGAAAAAGAGGAAAAACTTGGAGAAGAAAAGAAAGCTTGGATCAAGAAGAAAAATCAACTCAATTTTATCATCAATCTTTTTCCTAAAGTCGTGTTCTTAGTTCATATAGTTTTTAGAGGGATTTATGCATGAAATTAGGTTAGGGTTGGAATGCGTTTATTGTTTGTTTGTGAAATTGATCATTGAAATATGATTTTTACTATGTTTTGTGTTTTTATTGCTAATCGGTGATGATATGTGATGTTAAAATTTGTGATTTGTGTTGTAAATATCATGCATTGTAGCATAGTGTACAACATTCATTACATTGTCATGTCCTGAGTGTTGTATGCATGTGTCTATTCCATTGTTATATGTGTTTCTTTAAATCCACTTGTTTGTATATTAACTAGTAAAAAACCCATGTATACGCACGAGTTCTGTTCGGTTACGCGAATTTGGATACATCATTTATTTTAAATAAAAATGTTAAAAAAGGAAAAAAAATTAGATAAATAATTGATTATTTCATATATAAAAATATTTATATCAATAATAGATTTTTCCCGTATACCATTTTTGAATTAAAAATATTTAATCATAAATATCATTTCTCATATATAAAAATATTTAAATCAATAATAGATTTTTTTTCCCGTATACAGACTTCATTTTTGTTTAAGTATCATTTACAAAAATATTTGGACCAATAGTAAATTTCGTATATAAAAATATTTAGATCAATAATAAATTTTTTCCCGTATATCATTTTTAAATAAAAAATATTTGGGTCATAAATACCATTTTTCGTAAATAATAGATTTTTTTCCGTATACAAATATTATTTTTGTTTAGGTATCATTTACAAAAATATTTGGATCAATATTAAATTTTCGTATATTAAAATATTTAGATCAATAATATATTTTTTTCCCGTATACCATTTTTTGATTATAAATATAATTTCTCGTATATAAAAATATTTAGGTCAATAATAGATTTTTTCCCGTATAAAGACTTCATTTTTGTTTAGGTATCATTTACAAAAATAGATAAAAATGAAATGTATTTTTTAAAACAGGTTACCCGTGCGACTGCAGAGTACTGGTGTGGTACGCACGGTTTTGTTTTCAAAATATAATTAAAATGTAATAAAAACAAAATTACTAAACCAAAATGGATAATTAATTAAAAAAACAGTATTGTATTATCATGGTTTGATATCAATAATATATATTTTACTTTTCTAAATATTCTTTTTAAAAAATAATTACATGTGCATTTACATAGTACTGGTGTTTTATCCTTACATTCACACGGAAATGGTATGTTACTCGTGCGTTTACACGGTACTGATGTATTATCCGTGCGTTCAAACGGTACTGGTGTGTTACCTATATATTTGTACAAATTTTTTAAAGAGTGAATAAATTGGTGTTTAATATTTTTTTAGTATAAAAAATATTTGAGTCAACACTATATATATAGATTAAAGAGTTTACACTTTACTTGACACCCTATTTGTTTCTACATGTCCCAATAAGCATATTTATATAACCAAGTTTATATTTTCATGGACTAAATGCAGCAAACACTCAATATGCTACTACTTTTAGCAATTTGTAGATGTTATTTCACATCTGTTTAATTACAACTATTATGTTTTCAGGATGAAGCCGGTCAAGGAAACTTTTGAAGAGGTGTGCTTGTGTAGAATATATATATATATATATATATATATATATATATATATATATATATATATATATATATATATATATATATATATATATGGACTGAATTAGTTTCTCTTTCTATGATCACTAGTACAAAAAGATTAATATAATTTTAAAATTTACACCCAATATACTAAAAATGGGTGTAAAAGAGTAACATAGTGGTAATTTTATAAATAAAATGTCATTTTAAGCATTATCAGGTGACAATATACACCCTATTTTTTAAAAATGGGTTTAAATTAAAAATATTACTATAATCAAATCTCAATTACATCCTTTAAACTAAAAAACGGGTGTAAATTTATATAAACTAAAAAATTTGTTTAATTTTATTACTCAATCTATATGATATATTAACAAAGAATTTAAATATTATTAACAAAATAATGAGTCTAAATTTCTTAAGTGAATAAAATAATTTAAACATTATTAACATAAATATTAATATATTAGACTGAATAAAATAATCTAATCTTATAGGATTGAACAAAACTCCCGGGAAACTGAATGTTTAATCTAATTTCATAGCAGTGAAATGCAATGAAGCTCTTCTAAACCCGATTTTCAACAAAACTTTCTAAACCCAGTTTTCATCAAATTTCACCGATGAAAACATAAATTTTATATTTCATCAGGTTTATTCTTCTCAAATCTTCCATTCTCCTTCTCAAACACTGAAACCCTAACCTTCTCTGAAACGAAGTCTTCCCAAATATTCCCTTAATCGAAATCCCAAATCTTCCTTTGAAACGAAAACCATGTTCAGCAGCTATGATGACGATGAAGAAGCCAATCAAGATCTGAGTCTCAGAATCGTGGAAAAGGACCTACGAAACTGAGAGGCAAAGCTTGCACCTAACGACGTCATTTTGAACGGTATCGATTATTCTCTGGTTTCGCCATCGCACCAATCTGAATTTATGGTGATGCAAAGCGACGGCGTTTTGGATATAGCTGCTTGGGAAGTGATGGAAGAGAAGAAATCGACGAAGTTGATGATGTTGATGATGGACTATGGGGATTCAAGTGTACGTCTTATTCTGTGTTTGGCTTCTTCTAATTTTTTTAAAAAAAATGTTTTTTCCTTATGTTTTTATTGATTTTATATCGAATTGAATTTTCTTACTGATTTGGGTGAGAAACTTTGGATTTTTTTATGCTTTTTTTTTGTAGGTTACTATAGTTGCAGATCAAGAGGTGGAAAAGATAATTAAAACTTCAGAGAATCATGAGTCTGTGGAACTGGAAGCAAGTCCAGCTCAGATATGTGACAATGTGCTTCTGCGAAAGCTGTTTGTGAAAAAAGGAGTAAAAAGTTTGCTGGCTGTACCAATTAGGTAACATGAACCTCCATTCCCTTTTACTAATGTAGAGTTGTTGAACTCTCTCTCTCTGACCTGCTCTAGAGTAAGTGACACTTCACGCTCGTACTCGGTTTAACTTCTTTATTCACAGCTTTGTCAGTGAACATATTGAAACACTAGAAGAAATTGATGTTGAGTACAAAGAACTGGCACTAGAATCTGGATAGAAAAATGGAGTCGTGTTCCTGCTCTCGGATGTGAACCCACTTTCATTTTAGACTTGACATATGCTGTAATTGAGAGTCTCCCATATGTTGTTGCGATGGCTATTTCAAACCTTGAAGCTCGACATGTACTCTTATGAATTCTCAAATTATATCTATATTTGATACTATTGTGCTTTCATTGTAGGAAGGCCATATTGTTTTCTCTGAAATCTCAGATTCTGTTTGTCACAGTTTCTTCAAAAAAACTTGGCAGTGATTGAGAGAATTAAGTCTTAGTACACGATATTCCTTTTTTTTACTACACTTACGTTAATTAAGCACAAGTACGTATCAAAAGTACAAAGAAAAAGAGAGATATATGCCCTGTTTGGATTAGCTTCTAGTTTAAGCCTTAAGGGAGAATCTCAATTATATTAATTGTATGGTTCTGTACTACTGAAATAGTTCTTGTGTGCTTATAGATGTTTATGGAGAAGTAAATGATGTTAGTTTTGAAATAAATGGAAATGCAGAAGATATTTCAATCTATATTAAAAGCTATGCAGAAACCTCATGTTTATTACTTATTACAAGATTCTTTTGATTTTTTTTCAAGTGCTGGAGAAAATTAACCAATCTAGTTCATAATCTGTTACAACATTATTAGAGGCAAACCAATTTTTTGGACTCAATTCGTGGATGTAAAACATATAAGCTACAAACTTTGGGTTGTAATCACAATTTATTTTATTTGAACATTATTAGATCCATACTTCTCGCCTCGGTCACGCCACCTCGCCGTTTACTTCTTCGGAATTTTATTTGAACTCATTAAGTATTGATGTTATAGCTGGAAGAACTTAACCGCACATACAGCTCGTGAGCCAAAAGTTAGATTTTCTTCATTTGTAAAACTTATATGATTGCCAATGGTTAATTTCATTTTATTTGGTTGTCTTTTCCCCCTACAATGTTCCCCTCTTGCTTACTTTCCATTTATAAGAATATGGTAATTATAACTTTAAACCCGTTGTACCATTAACAAAAGAGTGCTTAGCAAGATATTTCTTTCCACTTATAAGAAATAGTTGTACTTGTACTTGATGAAGAATGGTTGTCCAGTCAGATATTCTATTCAGATTTAAATTTTATATATGCATGGAAACTTAACTGTTTTGTTTATCATGTCCTATAGCAATTAGTTTATGTCGTGTCCAACATGTTATGCATATTGATTATTATGATGTTTCATTCCTCAATTTTGAATACTTCATGTTTTTATTTTCTAAAGATTTTGTATTTCAATTTTTCAGGTGTGTAAGAGCTGATCAAACCTCGTTAACAGTTCAATTATATTACCTTCATAATGGGAGTGCAAGGCTTGGTTTCTAGTAAGTATAGTTTTTGTAAAAGACCCTAACACAAATAATCTTCTATGCCCCCATTCTTACCTCATAAAAAGTGGATATGGTTTTAGGTTTAAGCAGACATTTCATCATAACATCATTTTGCAGGATACAAGGAAGAGAATACATGCTTCCAGTGGGTATTCTTTTGAAGGTTATTATTACTAACTCTACTAAACAACTCTAAACAACCTCTTTATTTTTCACTTTTTTGGTTTTGAACTTTGGTTGTACAAAGATTTACTCACGGTGCTATTGACCATTTGTAACAGGCCCTCATTGACACCATTGACCGAGAAATTTAGATAAATTTGACAAGTTGTTATAATGAAAAGTATGAAAAGGGAAAAGGTGTTGTTGATAAATATGCTTTCACTTGATTAGAGTGTATAAAGAGTGACATCCATCACTTTATATGTCAGTTTCATAGGGATAAGTTAAGCTAGTCTCATAAGGATGAGTTAACGCAGCAGCCCCTAGTTGTAATTGCCACACCAAACACCACTGCGCTGTGGTTTTGAATAGCGGCTGGATTTTTTTTGGAGTTTATGGTGGATTTTTTACTTTTCACCGGTCTTCCATTTGCCCTCGAGAGCACTGCATTACTCAATACTATGGGTCATGCTACCATCTCATTTTTACCTCATTCTCTTAGTGTTAGTTATGAGTACAAAATGGAATACTTTGTTCTCCCTTTCTTTGTACAAGGTTTTTGTTCTGCTTAAAGAGCTGTTTGTGTAAACTTTTACATTTTCTTTTCTAACAAACAATACACAGGATTTAAAACTCGAGTCTTGTATATTTTGCTAATTTCTTGCATCTATTGATGTAGATCTCAGGCAAAACTAGAAGAGTGGTTGGAGAAGGGAAAAACGATGCTTCTGAACGAGATTGATAAAAAAGGAGAGAAATTCAATTCTTCCGCCGAGTTCACGGGACTGTTACAGTCATGTACGACGGCGGTGAGTGCAAAAACAAGTTATGTTTAGTTCTTACTTTCTTATTTTTCTTCTATTTCTCAGCATTCTTCATTTTTGTTGAATTCACAGATGAAGTTTCAGCTATAGTAATTGATCTGGGTTCACATACGTGTAAAGCTGGTTATGACGGAGAAGATGCTCCCAAGGCCGGGTTTCCTTCTGTAATGTCTTCATTACCCTTTTTATTATTATTATTTTTTTTTTAATTTTTAATTTTTTGTAGTTTTGCTGTGGTTCTTATTGGTGATGGTGATTTATTCATTTGAGGAAGAGGATGGTAATATGATGATAAGGGGTTTTGTCTTGACTCATGTGAACTTAGGTTGTTGGAGCTATTGATCAAATGGATGTTGATGAATCGCATGATCCTAACATATGGCTCTCGAGACTATTAATAAACTGGAAGCTGTTATATTCTCATTGAAAGAGAGAACTATAGAACAAGTCACAGGAAAATCACCCGTTAGAACTTCATGGTCATTTGTGAAGGGCCCTGTGTCTGAAATTGATAAAATAGAGTTATTATTGGACCGTGCCGAAACACTATTACAGTTGCTTAAAATCAGATACCCCAACCTTCCTCAAACATTTCTAGATGCTGCTAAAGTACAATATGGCAAGGTAAACTATTATTGTTTAAATTAATAATAATATGTTTTGTCTTAACAATATTCATCCAATCCATATTATTATTTTAGCTCAAAATCATTTTCAAAAAGAGTTGACTAATTATTATTATTATTATTATTTTAATTGTTATCATTATTATTTTTTATTAATATTATGTCAATGTAATAAATAATATATTATTATAGTATCTTATTTATGTTTTTCTATTTCTTCTCTTTTAAAAATTAATTTGATTTTCTGCAAAACTTGATGAATACACGTTTTGACAGAGCAAGTTATGATGAGTGTGGTCCATATCCATGAAGTTTAGAAGTAATAAATCCATTCCCTTAGAATGATGGACCAGTCAACATTTGGCAAGGCCGAAAAGATAAGTTCATTATACATCTCATAGAAAGTTCCCTTGATTTGTAATCACATGCTTCCTGTTAGGTTGTCATATATTTATCTTGAAAAATAATCCATGCAAGTCCACAGTTACAGCACTTATGCTTTCATAAGGTATATGATATGATATCATGTAGTGTCTATTGAAAACTAAATTGTCTACATACTGTCTTGTATTTGTTGATATGTTATAGCTAGTATAAACTGACTGTAAATCCCTGCAGTCAAGAAATTGTAATACGTTTTGATGAAGTTGCATACACATTAAATTAGGACAAATTAAATCTATCATGCATCAATAATATAGATTCGGTACTATGCATAAGAATTAAATTAAATATAAAGATAACCTATTAACTTTTATTATAGACATTATTAATGCTAAAGTACTCGTGTTATTGAGGCACTTTATTTGTTTTGTTTTGTGTTGGGGCAATTTGATCCATGTGTTGAACAAGTTGCAATCTGAATTGATGTCTTTGATGGTAAGAACTAAGAACCTTAAATCTACTATCATATCTACTATCACATGCCCTTCACTCTCTCTACTCATTTTCTTTACATTATTGGTGTTGGAGTGTCCGTGTCGGAGTCTGCGCTTCATAGGCCGGCTCTCAACTTCCCAAAATCTTTACATGCTTTTAAGTTTTTCTTCAAATTTGGTTTATTATTTTATGATGCACATAATTTCTTTTTCAATTTTGTATCTGAGGAGTAAAGGGAAAATATAGTTACAATTTATCACACAACTGAAACAAGAAATTGAAATATTTGACATTTTTAATTACACAGTTCTAACAACCTAGTTTCTATTTCAGTATCCAGACAATCCTACAAGACAACAGAAGAAGGATGTAAAAGAACTGGTATTTTCTTTCCCTACTGTTTCCCTGTTATAAATTATAGAATTTCATTGTCAGAAATTAGATAACACCAAGTTTTTTTTAGTATTATAATTGATAGAAGAAACCCCTTTCAATTAAACTAATGCTTTGTTATTGTCTTATGAAACTATGATACTGATATATGATTTATCATGTTGACAAGATTACAAAATATTTTTTCTTGTTTTACCTTTCCTTTAATTAAACTTTTTCATTCAGTCAAATACAAAGAGCTATAAACAGTAATACAAAGAACCGGTAATACCAAGGTCTTATTTAGTATTATAATTTATAGGAGAAAACCCTTTCAGTTAAATTAATGCTGTGGTATTGTCTTACGAAACTACTAGTATGATGCTTGTATAAGATTTATCATATTGACAAGATTTAATATTATACTTATAATTAGTTTGAGATAAATTTTCAATTTTTTTCCTTGTTTTACCTGTCCCTTAATTAAACCTTTGGTTCATTCATTTAGTCAAAACATAAAGAACTGTAAGCGATAATATTTCCTGTGTACTAATATGTGATACTGATGGTGCTACTTTGCATCTTACGTTTATCTTTCTTGTTTTGCCATGCCTGCTATTGGGTTATTTGGGTCAAGCTGCATACCTTATGGAAAACCATGCTGATATTGGTCAGGCCTTTTGGTCATCTGTTCCGAGTAAGCTCTCTTTATAGTTTTACAAAAAAAGTCAAAACCGAATTTGAAATATTGACAATCCAATCTTGATACAATAGTCACTAATGCAACGAATGAGTGAGAGTTCTGACTAAAGACCGTCCAAATTCAAGAGTTATGACTCTTATTTATGAGCCATGAACTAAAAATTGAGCTGCAAAACCTGCCTTGAGAAAGAGAGCACAATATTGATTTTTGGCAATTGTATAATAGTTCTGATGTGTTTTCTTTCCATTCTCTTATTGTTAGGAATTGTAAGAGTAATTACATGGTCAATATTCAAATGTAGTTTTAAGTTACATCATTGAAAAAGCTAACACCTTTTATCTGAAATAGAAAAACATAACAAAATACATTTGTTTCTATTATGCAGAGAACAATGAAGCTCATCTTGCTTTGGGGACTACCCTGTTTCATAGCGGAATGTGCATACAAGATATGATCAGCTTTGAAGGTACAATAATGCTAATAATGTTTTCATTTTATTTTTATTTTTATTTTTATAATAATTGAAAATGATGGTGTACATTAACTTTGGTTGTTGGTTGTAGATGTATTGAAGGAGTTTACTTCTAAGAAATGCGGTAAACTTGGGAAATTGCTTAAGGAAAGTGGTAATCATGGGGTTCAGATGAAAAACAAAGATTCTAGAGCACCGAAGCTAACCGTCAAGCATGGCGTAAAATTATATATGAAGAAAGTGTTATGACTTAGTTAAAATATAATTTTTATGTGTATGATTTTATAATACTTGAAATATTATGACTGTCCATGATTTTGTATACTTTTTTGGTTAATATTAAAAATATTTTGACTTAGTTAAAATATGATTTTTATGCGTATGATTTTATAGTATTTACAATATTATGACTGAAAATAAAATATAACTAAATGGTGTTTATGAAATAGGGTGTAAATAGATATAATTGTTCATTTATAAATGGCGTATTTACACCCGATTTTTACTAAAATAGGGGATAATTAAGAACATATTTACACCTGTTTTTTATTAAAATAGGGTGTAATTAAAACATAATTAAACTCAATTACACCCAATTTTTATTAAAATAGGGTGTAATTAAAATGTAATTAAGCCAAATTACACCCGATTTTTATTAAAACAAGGTGTAATTAAAACGTAATTACGCTCAATTACACACGATTTTTATTAAAATAGGGTGTAATTAAAAACGTAATTACGCCCAATTACACCCGATTTTTATTAAAACAGGGTGTAATTAAAAACGTAATTACGCCCAATTACACCCGATTTTTATTAAAACAGGGTGTAATTAAAAACGTAATTACGCCCAATTACACCCGATTTTTGATAAAACAGGGTGTAATTAAAAACGTAATTACGCCCAATTACACCCGATTTTTGTTAAAAATAACGGGTGTAAATTCGTTAGACATTTCTCACCCTGTGGATATACACCCGATTTTTATTAAAAATAATGGGTGTAAATTTAATAAAAAACGGGTGTAAATTAACATTTTTGTACTAGTGGATCCTAGTATTTATTTTAAATCAACATAAAAATAGAAATTTTGATTTTGTTGATTTTAATGGACTGTATTAGTTTCTCTTTCTATGATCCTAGTATTTATTTTAAATCAACATAGAAAGAGAAACCAATCAAGTCCATTAAAATCAACAAAATCAAAATTTAATGGTTGTGATTCATTGTTCTCATTTCTCATAATAACCAAGTATTCTCACTTGAGTCGTCCATATATATATATATATATATATATATATATATATATATATATATATATATATATATATATATATATATATATATATATATATATATATATATATATATATATATATAGGGGACGACTCAAGTGAGAACACTTGGTTATTATGAGAAATGAGAACAATGAATCACGACCGTTAGATTTGATTTTAATGGACTGGATTAGTTTCTCTTTCTGTGTTGATTTAAAATAAATATTAAGGATCATGGAAAGAGAAACCAATCCAGTCCATTAAAATCAAATCTAATGGTCGTGATTCATTGTTCTCATTTCTCATAATAACCAAGTGTTCTCACTTGAGTCGTCCCCTATATATATATATATATATATATATATATATATATATATATATATATATATATATATATATATATATATATATATATATATATATATATATATATATATATATATATATATATATATATATATATATATATATATATATATATATATAATGCATTTTTTTAACTATTAAAATTGTATTTTTTTTTTAATTTAAGACTATCTTTTAAATTAGAAGATGACATCTGAATTGATTGGGCCAGTATATATTAATACCTGATAAAATAATTTTATAAAATTGTTATTTTCTCTTGTATATATACATATTTTTAAACTTATGTGAAATATTCAAATAGAATATTCATTTATAACCAATGGAATGTAAAGTAGTAAAACCATCATATAAATTTATAAATTAAAAAGAATTATTGTCAAACAAATCTATTAAAATTATATAAACTTATAAAACTAAAATTTTTACCTTTGCGAATATAATCTTAATTTGATCAAAGAACTTTATACAATATGATAGGCCTTTGGCAATCCTAATCAGAACCTTATTGAATTTTTTTTTTTTGATTACTAACCGTATTGAATTTGTGTGGTTATGAAATGAAATATTGGATTTGATTGGATTAACAAGGTGGATTAATATGACTTTTGTGTGTGGGGTATGAAACCGAATCAATTATTGCAATTATAGGTGAAATAATCAAGTTATAGAAAAGCACTAGTACCTACCTAGTTTGATTTCATTCTCGCCCGCCATAATTGGGGATTTCATTCTCGCCCGCCAGAATTGGTGAATGAAAGTATTTGGTTTGAAACTTCAAACAGATATTGACCGGATATTTTGGAAAAAATAAATAGAGTTTCTATTTAATTATGATTTAATTTGAAAAATAATTCATGAGGTCTTATCACCTATAGTTTAATTTTAAAAATTTTAAAATTCTATACAATAATCTGTTTTATACATTCTTAAATATGGTCCTGCTAGTACGTGTATGTTAACATGCATGGTAAATGATAAAATTAAAAGTACTTAGAGGAGGTTTTTTTTTTTATATTAATAACAACAAAAAGTTGAAATTAAAGTTAAATTTCTCATAACGTATGTAACTTTTAATAAAAAAAAATCACAAATAAATATTGAATGTGTGTCGATCTATAAAATATTTTTAAAAAATTCATTCAGTTAAAAGTGTAACTGTTATGCCACGAATGTTACTGCTTTTTATCAAATGAGAGTAACATTTACAGAGAAAAGTGTAATTTGTTGTCCTTCAACCTTTAACATAACTCTATTAAGATATTTGTATTATCGCATGAATTCCGTCTGAATTTATATTACACGTTACGATATCGCTTTTGTCAATTTTAAAATTTGTTTTGCAGTTCATAAATATTTAAGAAAATTTCTTTGGCCATCTCCCTATGGGGGTCACCCCCAGCGAAAATACCAAAATACCCCTGCTTCGGAAATGAACTTCCGAAGCGCTTTTTTTTTGAAAAAATTGACTTATTTCAGAAGTTCATTTCCGAAGCAGGGGTTTCGGAAGTGAACTTCCGAAATACTGCGGTTTCTGCAGATTTATCAAAACACTCCCCCTCCCCCAATCATTTACCCTAAATCAAAACAAAAAGTGGCAAAGGCGAAAATTTGTGCAAACAGAATTCCAAAGCTGCATCAAGGCTCCAATCACACTGCTAAACAACATTCAAAAGCCCTCAATCCTAACACTTTGTAAGTTTTGAAATTTTTAGATCTATTATTCAAATGCATGTTATTTAGGGTTTTAATTGCATAAATGATATATGGTTAGGTTGTTAGTAGTATTTAGGTTGTTTAGAAGCATTTTGATTTGGTTTGAAGTTTGGTTTAGGGGTCTGCCATGGAAGTTGCAGAAAAGTCCATCGCAGGGGTGTTTCGGAAGTTCATTTCCGAAAACACCTCCCTTCCAGTTTTCGGAAATGAACTTCCGAATTGTATCAGAAGTTCAAATTTTTTTGTTTTTTATTTTGTCTCGCATGTTAATCGATTTCAACTGTTTACAGGAACATGTCAGGCAACCAACAAGCACGCAGGACTGCGTCTTCTAAAGAGGGCGCTAAGGGAAGAAAGGGTTCTTCAAAGAAGGAGGTGAAAGAGGTGAAGGAGGTGAAGGAGGTGAAGGTGGTGAAGGAGAAGAAGAAGCTTTTGACTGGTTCTGCTTCTCGTCCCCTAGGAGTCCATGGCTCGGACGCGCAGGCTCAGCCTTCAGGCGTGATCAACGCTGATGGTTCTGATACTGAGTGGGATGAAGATTGGTATAATTATCTTCATTCGGAGGAGTTCGCTCGTCGAGAAGAATAACGTGTTTTTATTTTGTTTGATGTGTATTTTGTAACGCTCGTCGGGCAGAATAACATGTTTTTGTTTTGTTTGACGTGTTTTGTTTTGTTTTGTTCGGATTTCGGATTGTATCGCACAGTGTTTTTGTATTGGATTTATCATGTTAATAAAAATACGTACTACTGTAAGTAACAAATGACGGAGGAGGTGTAACCGGGGCCGGAACATATGACGGAGGAGGTGGATGTCCGGAGGAAGAAGAACCGGAGGTACGTCCACCGCGAGACAAAGGAGCCAATCATTGTAAGCTATAGTTTATCATTATCATCTGGGGACGTCATTTCTAAAAAATCAAGATTAAAAATAATAAGATTTTTTTCCCAATTTTTTGTAATGACGTCCCCTGATGATAATGATAAATTATAGCTTACATTGATTGGCTCCTTTGTCTCGCGGTGGACGTACCTCCGGTTCTTCTTCCTCCGGACATCCACCTCCTCCGTCATATGTTCCACCCCGGTTACACCTCCTCTGTCATTTGTTACTTACAGTAGTACACCTTTTGAAATTTGGAAGCCTTTTTTTCTCCCCACCACTCTCTCATCCCCACCTACCCGTGTTCAACAATATGTAACTTTAATTTTATGTATTATTATCGTTGTAATCTTCACCCGATTAAATAAAGCGAATTGTTGTTGTTTTTCATTTTATTCTGTCCAGACATATTTTCGGAGGTTCATTTCCGAATTCTCCAAGGGGGGTGCGTTCGGAGATGAACTTCCGAAACACCACATTTTCTGAAAATGTAACTTTATTTCGGAGATGCATCTCCGAAATCAATATTTTATATTAAAAAAAACACGTTTTCGGAAGTTCATTTCCGAAAACACCTTTTTTTCAAAAAAAATTACCGTTTCGGAAATGAACTTCCGAAACAAGGGGTAATGTTGTAAATTCACCAGGGGTGGGCAAGAAGGTTAGGAGGTGGGTGAAGAAAAAAACCATATTTAAATATTTTTAAATTTAGACTAATAATCAATGTTTTAAAAATCGGATTGAACCGACTGATTGAACCGGTTCAACCTTGAAATGTTGTTTAATCTCCGGTTCGGTTTGGACCAATAAATGGTTAGGTCTATAAAATTGGGATAAATTTGTTTCAAGCACAAAAAACCAAAATAATTGTAAAATCGGAATCGGTTTTGGTGAAACAGACGGTTCAAAAAATCAAAGATAATTTTTTTATGTTTTACTTCATTTTATTTCTTTGTTTAAATCTAAAAAATTAATTATAGCAAACATTTAAAATTGTATACAAGGAAAATAAAGAATAAAATTGAAAGACACGAGACAATGTAAATAGAAAGAGAAGAAATAATATAATGTTTGTGGACACGATATAAGTGATGTTGGTCTTGGAAGAGTTGTGAGAAATTATACTGATGAAGAACTTATGACTTTGAGTTAAGTAATTGAGACAAATATATAAATATTGGTCCTTAACTAATTTTATGATTTGTTATTGGATTTTACATTGCATTCTTCTTATTTTGTAAGTTTGTTTATTAGTATCGTGTTTATTTGAGAATTTTATTTTATAAATTATGATATAAATTAATTTTATTAGGATATTTAATAATCTATTTATTTTTTCTTAGTTTAAATTTAATATACGGTTCAATTACGGTTGAACCGATTGAACCATGACCCACATGTTTTAATGGTTCTTTCTTCGATTCGGTTTTTAAAACATTGCTAATAATATGCCCAAACTTTTAAGCATTGATCCAAGTAGTATTTTAAAAAGAACAATGGAGATATAGTTCAACAAATTATAAGAAATATATTAGAGAAATTACATTGATTAAATATTTAAAAATCTTGTTGAATTGAATAAACCATACAATCGATTATCTAACTTCAACTATATAAAACAACAATAAAAAATGATTTAAAAGATTTAAAATTATAGAATAACAGAAAAAGGAAATGTCAATACCAACTAAGATAGTGTCTGAAAACCTCTTGGAACACAAAATTGGTAAGTACGATGAAGAATCTACAACTACGCTTGACATATACCCCCCTCAGTCTATGCTTCCAAGGAGTTCATCAAGATAAACAGTCTACAACTTTTATCCCATAGATACACTTCACATCTACCCGTTGATCTACGCCTCCCAAAACATTCATTACAATAAACTATTGGTTACATTCAATTATTTTATTTTTCAACTTATTAGAATCCACATTTGAAACATGTTATGAATAGATTGAAGCATATTGGAAATTAAGTAATGTGTCCGCTAACTCAGTTTTCTCATCATTTTCTTACTCTAACTTCAATTATATAAAAAAAATAGGAAAAGAAAGATTTAAAAGATGGAGATTAAAATTGTAGGATAAAAGAAAAAAATGTTTACTAACTAACATAATGCTTGGAAAACCTGTTTGAAAACAACATTGATAAGTACGATGAACAATTTACAACTGTTATCCCCATAGATGTGCTTCACATCTACCCGTCGATTTACGCCTGCAAGGACCTTCATTATGATAAACAATCTACATATATTATTCCATACATACGCTTAACATCTACCCGTCAGTCTATGCTTCCAAGAACCTTTATTACGATAAACAGTCTATTCAAAGCAATACATTAAAAAAAAAGTAAAATATTCGTGCGATATTATCATTTCATCAAGTTAAACGAAATTAGACCAAAATATCCATAAATAACCATATAATCACACCAAAAATATCATATGTATATACCGCTTAGGAAGAAAATAGTTGCAAACTTAATACACATAATTAAAAAAACCCCAAAAACTTAATTCTAAAATTTAACAACTCATAGAAATATCTAATTTGTTAAGTTATTTACTTGGTTTACTTTCAAAATGTTGAATAGCAATGTTTCAACTCTAAGATATAAAAGTTAAAATCACAAACTCAATTCTACAAATTTTAATTCTAAAATCATTAAAGCTTCTCCTCCACGTAAAAGTTAAAATCATAAACTCAGTTGAACACAACATCACCATATCGATCACACCATGATCTAAAACACCATAAATACATGAGATAAGAATAAAACTGTAAAAATTTTCTACGTAAATTAATTGTTAAGTAATCCAAAGTTAACTTACTTTTTCCATAAACCAATTATTAAATAATCCTAAGTTAACTTATTTTTCCCGTAAATCAATTGTTAAGTAATCCAAAGTTAACCCACTTTTTCGCGTTTATAAAAATGTGTATCAACAATACACTTTTTCCATTCATACAAATATTTCAGAGCTAACTAACAATACACTTTTTATTTATTTATATAAATATTTGTAACAACAATACATTTTTCTCATTATTAAAATAATCTAATATTATCATTTTATAATTTCATATATGTTTGATACAATAAGTATTAAGTTTAAATTACAAAATTATTCTTATATAAAATTATATAATTTTTGTTTCAGACAAATTTATTCTTATTCTTCACCGAATTATTGAATTTCTTAGCAATTCTTTCAAACAACATAAACACACTAAATAAAGGAAACAAAGAATCCGTTCTCTCAACCCTAGTCATTGTCACTTTTCTTCTTCTTTTGTATCCCCTAGGGAGGGGTGATTTATGATCGATTTTGATCCAAAATCACCCCTCCAAATCGTTCTTGTTTCTCTATTAGTTAAATAAGTGGTTTTCACATATATTTAGTGTTTTTTTTTGTGATTTCGTCATTTTAGTGTGTCATTGTTTGTTTTGATTTCCCGTCTTTGTGCGGTGTATTTTGTTTTTTTTGTCGTTGTGCGCAGTGTTCATTTGTTTCAGGTTGAAAGATGAGTTTCGATCTAGTGCAGATCTTATATATGACTTTGGTGCCATTAACGCTACAGATCTGGAGGCATGAATATTTCAGACATTTCAATATAGTCATAGTTATATTCGTATGCATATGCAATTTGCCGTTTTATGCTATTAACATGGATGATGTGAGTTGTTTGCAGATTCATCCTTTTTGTTTTTGGCGATTTTTAATTTGTATTGCAACAATATACTCTATCGATTGGAATGAAAGAAAATTTTATTTAGTCAAAAAAAAAAAGGAAACAAAGAATTTAAAATTGTTAATTACATATTAGGATCTTTTATAGTGCAATTTTATTATTAAATTAAGAGTAAAATAAAATTGAATGTTCATATTTCCTCACTAATCATAGATATATAGTTGATAGCAGACTCTAATATTAATGTAGAAAAGATATATGAATGTTCAAAATATGAATGTCCATAAGTTAAAATAATTATTAAAATTTCAATATAATATACCCATAAGATTCAAAATAATTTTTGTTTTTCCACCCGTGTTGAAATGAGGGCAAGAATATAGCTCAAGAATTTATACATTTCTCAACAAATTAAACACAATTTAGATTATGTAATTATGAAAAGAAAGTAATCAAATATACAACATCAGAGTTATATGGCAGTGTAATATATAGAGAACATATCTATTCAGTATTAGTGACTTTAAGTTTTTTATGTAGATGTGCAATTGTTTCAAAAACATTGACATCACATTACGATATTTCCCGACTCCCGTAGCGAAGCCATTTTTGTTGGTGGAGAAAACTCAGGATCTGTTCATTACTTCTTCACAACCACATTTTTTATTTCTAAATCTTATTTATTGATTACAAAGATGGATACAATACAGGTATATTTTGTTCCTTTTGGATCTTAATGATCCTCCTTTATTTATAAATTTGGAGTACTTATTTGTACTTTCCTTATTAATAAATTTTGGTTTAAAAAAATACAAGTATATTTTAATCAAAAACAAACAAACAAAAACAACTAAAAAAACATATCTGGGTCAAACCCAAAATTTCACACAACTTTAACCACCAATTCTAAGATGAAATTAGTGGCAACCTAGCTTCGTCCTTTTCCGTCGCAAATACTTGATCTGCTAGCTTCTCATTTTTATCTTTGCAGTAAACGTACAACACCGCAAGAACCGCAATATTGTAAAGGGTAAGCAGAGCAACTATCGGAGTAAACACTAAAATCAATATCCAGCTATCACCAGCTAACGACGCCAACACCAAATTCGATAGTCCAAACAAGGTAAAGATTGGGATGATCACCAGCAACATTCCTTCCACCAATTTCCAACTTCTCCTCAACGGTTCCAAACCCCAGAGTGATTCCACCACCACAATAACTTTCACCAAGCTCAACTGAACTCCCAAAAACATGAAAAAAAGTATGCAAGCAAGAACGAATGGAACCACAACAAAGAAATAATGGGCTTGGAGGTCAACACCGGTTAGATAAGCGATGACAAACGAGACAGCTCCAATGACAAGTGCAAATATAAGAAAGGCAACGAAGTAAATGGCATAGACGATGATGTCTGTGGCGAGTAAGGGGAAGAAGGAAGTGGAGATGGATTTGAAGGCTTGTTTGAGTTTGATGGGTTGGTTAAGAAAGGAGGGGTAGACGCTGGAAGTGATGGAGATGACGGCACAGTATGTGAAGATGTAAGAGATGAGGAGGAAGAGGATAGAAACTAGGGAGATGGTTAAGATGGGGTAGGTGGCTTGTTGAATGTATTTGATAAGGATGTTGAGGAGAAGAGACACGAAAGACGGGGGTAAGAGGAAGATGAAGGAGAGAGTGAGGTAGTGACCAGGTTGAGCTACTATTATGCGGTTAGTTTCACAGAAAATATTCCAGATTTTTGAAGCCATGGTGTAGGAGGGAGAAGAAGTTTTTTTTTTTGATGCAAAGAGGGAGAAGAGGTTAATGCAAGTGAAGTGGGATTGATCTCTCTATAAATAGCTTTATTTTTAAATTTCTTGGTCTAAATAATAGAAAAGTAAAGGGGAAAGAATATTCATGATCTTTATTTCCTACTTAGGTTTGAATTACCCGGTCATACTTGTTTGTTTTCAAATTGTAGTCTTTTTGAATTTGGATCCACAGCAGCCTCTTTGTAGTTTTAAAAATGACAAGTAGAGAACAAAATAATAGAGAATAATATACTAATAAAACAAAATAATAATGGTTGATAATAGAAAGATGCAGACAATGAGGCTGCCAATGATTCAAAATATGTTGTTTTTCAAATACTATAAAATATTTTTCTTTTTAGTAATTTTTCTATTTTTGATAACGACAAATTTTTTTGTAATTAAAATTTGATTTTGCTATTTGGAAATTTCCGTGCTTATCCATTTGTAAATCAGTAGAAAACAAAAGTTTTTCCTCCCAATTTATGATTTTTTCAAGTTTTAAATTATTTATTCCCAAATCATTTTTCCTCTTTTCCCATCATTAAAAAACAAAAGAAAAAAAATACAATATCATGTAAATAGGAAGCAATCAATGAAATTTTTGTTTTCCTCCCAATTTATGATTTTTTCAAGTTTTAAATTATTTATTCCCAAATCATTTTTCCTCTTTTCCCATCATTAAAAAAAAGAGAAAAAAAATACAATATCATGTAAATAGGAAGCAATTAATGAAATATATTTTACAAGTTATTGATTCGATTTTGAGAGAATCTGGTTCTTAAATCAATTAATAATATATGGATTGATTTGGATCTCAATCTTTTTTTTTCTCCGTATAGGTTCTAAATATCACAAATGACATTTCATTTTTTTTCTTCTTGAAGTTGAATATGTTATATTTATTTTTATGATATAAACTATATGAATTAATATAGTTGGTTCGGGTAGACGGGCTCGCGGGTAGAATTTTGGAAATCTGTTGTCTGAACTAATTAACTTCAGTTTTTATTAGTTTGATTTTTTCCCGAACTAAAAAAAAATGCCTGACCCAAACACCATGATTTAATTTAGAGAAATCTACTTGCCACCCCCTATTTTATACTTACCACCCCCCATTTTTATTTAATCCAATTTTATCCTTGTTGAAAAAAATGTGAGAAACAAAGAATTTTCGAAGCAAATTTCCGGTACAAAATACCGGAAATTTAGTTAATTTCAAATTTCCGGTATACCGAAAATTTCAGATTAACTAAATTTCCGGTATGTTTCAATGTTTGGTATTTTTAACGGCCGACACTTTGGAGGGTCCTGATTGCACTGATACATTTGTGTGGTCTATAATGTACCACCATTTGTATAAATAGGGGTCTTAGGGTTATCGGATAACACATCATTTCAACAAAATGTCTCTTCCTCAGTATTTGATTAAATTATCTGTGTATTTTAATGGCCGCAACCCTACTGTTCAAACCAAGATTCCAGACGACGCTGAATCCTTTGCCACCTTGAAAGAAACGTTGAGTAATTTGCTGCCTGATTCCGATAAGAAAAGGGTGACAAAGATCGAGTTTCGGGAGGACTGGATTGATACAAATGGAAGGGTGAAATACAACTTAATCGAGTTGAAGAATGATGAAGATGTGAAGGCCATGTGAAAATCATTTCGCCGTAGGATAACTAAAGGTCCGATCGAATTGGATGCGTAGATCCAAAGATCCGTGGACGATATAATGAAGTGTCTGATTCATCCAGAGTCTTTCGGTAGTTCCTAGGTTTTCATGTTTCGGAGTACTGTTTATGCTTGTTATTTGTCATGTGATGTTTGTTAACTATGTTTGTTTGTTATTGATGTTATTTTCTTTATCTACTCAAAACATGTACAAGCCAAAAAGATTTGCAATAAAAAAAATGTTCGTACAAAATATACAAATAATACAACAACAACCTCCTCCTCAGCAACAGACACCTGCTCCTCAGCAACAGGCACCGCCTCAACCTCAACAACATCATCCTGAACCACCTGCTTATCCACAGCAGTGGATGCTCTACCACCCCGTCGGTGAGGTGCGCAGAACCCCCTACCCGCCTGTTTAGCCCTCCGTTTCCGGTAAGAACCGGTCGGAGGAACTCGTGTAGCACGACACTGAGGTACCAGCCTCATCATTAGCTGCCCGAGCACGAGCATCAGCTATATCAATGGCCCGACCCGCATCAGTACCATCTCTGCCTCTAGTCCGCACTGGAAAAAATTAAAAATATAAGCAAAATAGCATTTAAAAATAGAAATACCGGAAATTTCAAAATTTCCGGTAGAAGATACCGGAAATTTCACAATTTCCAGTACAAACTACCTGAATTTTCACAAAATCTACCGGAAACTTATTTTCACCAAATTTCCGGTACGCTCTCCAAATTTCCGGTATCACCCAAAGATTTGAAAAATCTGGTGTTTCACGTAAATTTCCTAAAATGTGGTAATGATTTTTTTTGGACATTTAGTTCGAATTCTCTTTAATTTAGTCCTAAAATATGTTAAATTCTCTTTAATTTAAATTCCAATTTAGTTCGAATTCGTCCAAACCAATGAACACCCCAAATGACAATCTACTATATTTAGTATCAAATTGAAAATTATTTTATTAAAACATATTATGGGATTTTGAAGGATAGAAAAACACTTAGAAAGGAGGGGTTTGAATAAGTGTAACTTTAAAAACTCTTAAGATAAAAACAATTGCACAAAGATTTTTATCCTGGTTCATTGTTAACGAAACTACTCCAGTCCACCCCCTTGGAGTGATTTACCTCACCTGAGGATTTAATCCACTAATCACACTTGAATACAATGGTTTTCCACTTAGATACCTTCTAAGTCTTCTAGAGTACTCTAATCACAACTTGATCACTCTAGGAAATCAATGCTTAGATACCCTCTAAGACTTCTAGAGAATCTGATCACAACTTGATCTTCTCTAGTTCCTTTACAAATGAATGTAAACAAATTCTTACAAGAGTTTTACAATGCTTCTTAATAAGCTATAATCACAACTGTGATATTTCTCTTAAGTTCTAAGCTTAATCTCACTAAGATATTACAAAAGTAATGTGAGGTTGAAGATGAAGTTTGATAGCTTTTCAATTTGACAGCGTTTCAGCAAGTTTGAGAGAGTTGTTCGCAAATTCGTTTATTCGTCCATCTTGCTTCTGATCAGAACTTCACTATTTATAGGCGTTATGAGAAGATGACCGTTGTGAGCATTTAATGCGTTGCGTGTTCCGTATAACCTTGCATTTAATGTTTCACTCTTTTGTCAACTACCTCGAGCCTTGCTTTTCCTGCTTTTACTGACTTTGCCTTTAATAGCTTCTAACGTTCCTTTTGTCAGTCAACGTAGCCTGTCATCTTGTACTTGCTTCTGATCTGATCTTTGTAGATACAACGTTTGAATATCAGAGTCATTCATCTTGGTGCAGAGCATCTTCTTGTCTTCTGACTTTGAAGTGCTTCTAGCGTGATACCATAAGAACTTCAGTGCTTCTGCTTCTAAACTCAAGTTCTTCTGATGCTTCATAGACCATGTTTTGATTCTGCTTGACCATCTTCTGATGTCTTGCGTGAGCATGTTCTGATGTTGCATACTTGAACCTTTTGAGTCAGTGCTTCTTGCGCTGAATTGTGCATACTCTTTATATATTTCCTGAAATGGAAAATGCATAGGATTAGAGTACCACATTGTCTTATACAAAATTCATATATAATGTTATCATCAAAACTAAGAATATTGATCAGAACAATTCTTGCTCTAACAGATTTAGTTTTTCTCATTTCGAGATTCAATGATAAAAATATTTTTAATTTTTATCTCTCCGATCTCATTTATTGATAATAGATACTTTGTTCTGATCTCTTTTAAAGAATTGTCTTGTTTTGAGCCCTTCAGAAATATTTTTAAAATTTTGATTTTTGAGGATGAGATTTAAATAGTTTCCAACTCTCTAAATAATCTTAAAAGGAAAAAGTTTGTTTATATTCCCTATTTTAGTTGTAATCAAAAGTGTGAATTTTCTTCATCGTGCTTTCTTTTAACATCAAAATTATATTTGCTAAAAAAAGTATAGATGTGTAGAAAGCCTAAGCTGATAGGTTGTCAGAGACTTTATTAATTATGTGGGGTGAGAGCAAGCTCACGAGGGTGAGAACTATAGTTTATGGGGTATTTTTCATGAATATGAGATTGACATTCTTAAGGTGGAGATATTTGTAGAGGCTTATGGGCTTGGATTCAGGGACTCCTAAGAAATTACAATCGTCTGTCCTTGACCGTGAGACTTGTTAACTGCATACATCCCATGGAATCACGGACACAACTGCATACATCCCATGGAATCACGGTCACAACAACTGCATACACGTCACCATCCACACCTTCTCATAAGGGCAAGTCATTTAATGAATGAGAATCAGGCCTAGGAGACATAATATAGGAATGGCGCCTGTCAAGGAATAGCCCTTGTATCGTTCTATTGCAGGTCTTTACAAATATATCACTACACAATCTATCAAGCTCGAAGACTTATAACATGAGTGGTATTGAGTTAGTAGTTTGTTAGTCGAACCATTGAGTATCTAGTCGAATCACATAATAAAATCGAATAATTCAGTTGAATAAAACGGACTCTATAACAAAATTATATAGTTATTAAATCGGTCGAATTGAATAACTCGATCTCTAAAAAAAAAGCACAACACCTAAAAAAATTTCAAAATTTATAAATTTCATAGTTTTACAAATTCATTTTTTATATTAAAATTCTAAAGTTAATCATCACACACAACAAAAAAGTACATAAAACAAATTTAAATCAATTTTGATTAAATTATAATTATAACACAAACTGAATAATAAAATAAGTGTAATATCTAGTAAATTTAATTTAAAAAAAGTTATTTTAAATAAATTTTAAACATAACTTATTTATATTTTAATTTTATTAAAGATAAATAAAAGTTATATGAGCTTATAAATTCAAATATTTAACTTTGCGAACATAATCTTAATTTGATCGAAGAACCTTATATGATATGATAGGCCATTGGCAATCCTAATCAGAGCCTTATTGAATTTGTGTTGGTATGAAATGAAACATTGGATTTGATTGATTAACAAGGTGCATTAATATGACTTTTGTTGCAAGTCGTTACAATTAAAATGAAATAATCAAATTATAGAAAAGTCATTGACTAGCTCAAATTTTATTCCCGCCCGCCATAATTGATAATTTGTGCCATGTTTGAGTTTCGATATTAGTAAAAATTATTTATATTTAGTCTCATATTATTAAAAAATTGGTGAATGGAAATTGTAGTATTCTGTTTGAAACTTCAAACAAATATCTTAATTTATTGACCAGTTTTAGTTTACATATGAGCTTAGAGTAGTACGTTGATATTGTCATTGATAAATTAAGAGTATGTAGAGTAGGTTTTTTTTAATGTTTTTTCTTTTTTTATATATAAGCAACGACTTTATTCATGAGAACGCATCAGGGATGCTTAAACCTAAATATAAAACGAAAAAGTATAAATAAGATGAATTTTAGAGCATCCATATCCATACCATCCAATTTGATGGTATAAATGAACCCTACTTAATATAATATATTATTTCACACTTCTCAATTATTTAAACCACCTAATTAAAATTTGTAAATATCCATACTACACATCTAAAACTTTAAAATGGGTCCCACTAATCACACAATATACACTAACTTAACATTTAATATAATAAAAAATTTAAAAGCACCGTAGCATTATTTGGATATTGTGGTTATGTAATACTACACCATTTACATTCAATTATCCATACTATTCTGACACAAGTGGTACATGTGGCAAATACCACCCCCTATATTTATGCTCTTAGATTCAGATAATTGGTATTTCATCAGTCTTACAATGAGTGATCCAGTCTACCATTTCACACAAATTAAGAAAAGTGGTTAAAAGTAAGAGAGAATAATATTTTTACTATAATACTCTTATTATGTATTGGAAATGATGAAACTTTTATTAATTAGAGGGTAGAATTGGAAAAAGTGTATTGGAAATTGAAATGAGTCATTCATTTTGGGACATTATTTTATTCCAAATGAGTCACTCATTGTGGGATGGAGGGAGTAGAATTTTGATACCACTCATAGAAACTACGTAACAATTTTCCTTTTAAATCAAAAGATAGCCACCTCCATGCAAACATCTTTACATTGAATACCAGTTCCCTCGCATCACCTATAACAGCGTTGAATATAATGTCATTCCTCCCTTGCCAAACACACTAACAAATAGTCAGCCATATGTCTCCAACTCTCTTTGTTATCCCAAACTGTTTCAGTTTGTTTACCGTATTCAAGAAGTGGCTGCAACAGTCATCTTCCTCGGACACAACTATTTGAAGCCATTGTTGAATATTCTTCCAAGCAATTCTCACCACAACACAATGCATCATGATACAGACTATATCTTCCTCTACTTGAAAGCAATAGCCACAAACCTTATCACCGTAGCTGTGTAGGACACCCTCCTTGCCAACTTCCTTCGTGTTGGTAGTTGATCTTATTGTAATCTCCATCCAAATATTTTGATTTTAAATGGAACCATAGTTTCCTATAGCACCTTCAGGGCCATCTTAGCTCTTGAATCTAGACACCGACCTTCATTATCATGTAACACTTGATTGTAGCAAGAGGAAACCGAAAAGATGTTACCATAGGGCCATATTACCACGTCTCTTTGATTATAATGTGGTTTAACTTATGATAACCGTTCGTGCAAGGATTCTTTTTCTTCAATCACAATCGGATCCCCATCATACTTTACATCCATCCTCTCCTAATTCCAAAGCCAATCCTGTTAATGCCAATCCCCCATATGTTGCACACTAGCATCTTTATTAGTATAGGCTTGAAATAGACCAGGGATTGGTGTGCTAAAGGGACATGTCTCAACCACTTAGCAGTTCAAAAAGGAATCCTATCACCACAACCAATTCTAATGTGAACCATTTCATCATACCAAGTGTTTCAAAGGTCCCTGCAACAATCAGAATATCCCTCCACCATAATGAATCTGATGCTTTTAGTTTATTCTCATCACAGGACCAAAGCCTCTTAGTTATACATCAATATCTTGCCTGGATAATCCCTGTCCAAATAGCATTATCTTCATTGATAAACCTCCTAATCCATTTGTTAATAATGGCTTTATTAAATATCTCAATTTCCTTGATGCCCAACCCTTTCCTCCTTTGGTATGCAAACTGAGTCCCAATTATTCATACTATTCCTAGTTTATCCATAGCCTTGATCCATAAAAAGTTTCTTTGAATTCTTCTGGTCTTCTTCAAGACTTCCATCGGTACTTTGAAAAATTCCAGATGGTACATTGTCATATTTGACATGACAAAGTTGATGAGTGTAATTCTCCCTTCCATGGACAACAATCTTCCTTTCCAAGATGATAATTTTGTCTTCAGAATCTTCATAACATGATTCTAGAAACTTATACTTCTATGGTTTCCTCCCACTGTTAAGCCCAAGAATTTGAAAGGAATCTTATCTAATCTACAAGACATAAAAGAGGATGAAGCGTCCAGAAATAGGTCAGTGACACCGATTCCATATAGCTTACTCTTCCACATGTTGATTCATAATCCAAATGACATTTCAAAATCCCTTAGAACAACCTTCATAATCCACACATTATCCCTCCCAATAACTCTCTCCAACAAAAATTTTCTCATCAGTTGTAGGAGATTATAGGAGACATTATCATTCAACTTAAAACCCTTAAACATGCCCCCACTTACAACCTCTCTAACTAGTTCTGCAAGCCCTTCTGCAACAATTGTAAACAAGAATAGAGATAGTGGATCTCCATGTCTTAACCCTCGACTTACTAAGAATTCCCCCGTTGGAATCCCATTGACCATAATAGACATATCACTACTGGAAATGGTAGCTTTCATCCATTGCATCCACCTCTGGCCAAGTCCCATATTCCTTAGCATAAACCTTAGGAATTTTCAATCCATACAATCATATGCCTATAAAAAATGCACTTTAAACATCAAACAATCCTTTTCCATTCTTTTAGCATAGTCTATAATTTCATTTGTTACTTACAAACCATCCAGGATCTGCCTTCCAGTGATAAAGGTAGTTTGATTTCTTGAAATAATTTTATCCATCACCTTTCTTACTCTAGAGGCTAGTAGCTTAGATATCACCTTATACATACATCCTACTAGGTAAATGGTTATGTAGTCATCCAAACCTTGGGGAATTTCACTTTTAGGAACAAGGGCCAGGAATGATGTTGTCATGGCTCTGGGTAGTTTTGATGATTTGTGGAATTCCTGTACTAATTTTCTTATATCAACTCCTACAAACTCCTAACATCTTTTTAGGAAATCTAGGTTTAGCCCATCTGGTATTGGACTCCTATCTCCACCACTATTAAAAATCACTTCTTCAATTTCTTCTATTGAAAACCTTCCTCCAACCTACACCATTCCTCTGGAGATAATTTGTTAAACTCCATCGTCTCGAGCTCTCTTAACAGTAGGATTATGGAAT